>NC_069739.1:9352263-9507263 GCF_027358585.1 Pangasianodon hypophthalmus
TTGGGTATCACTAAAAAAGACCTTTCTGCAGGCAATCGCCTTAGTAAGAAGGGTAGGAGTTGTAGCCTTGGGGTAAGCTTAGCCTGCGTACATAGCTGGCTGGATGATTTCAGAGTAGCCTTAGTCGAATCCTGGGTTCCTACCTAACGTCATGTCACCCAAATTTCTCAACAAGGCGATTTACCTCACAGCAATCTACGAAGGCATAAAAGTTCCCTTTGGGGTCCAGTACATGTCACAGCAATATCTGAACCACACTACAGCTATGCTTTCATCAGACCATTTATTTATCTGCCACAGTATGAAGACATGTAGTGCTATGCAGAGACTGAAGAAGTCATTAACAAGGCCAACAAACAGGCTGGACACATAGCCTCTAGCATGACATGCCATTCCACAAAGAGGGTTTGATCCTCATGGACATTAATGAGAGGTGCAATGCTCCAGGAGATTTTTCGCTGCAGCTACCTGGGCAACACCGTAACACTTCTCCAGATTCACAAGGTCAAAATTGCCCCTCCTAGTGGTGCGAGTGTAGTGATCACCTCTGAACCACTTTCCCATCGGCCATAGGTGAGTTGTTCCTCATGACCTTGTGGCAGGGGGTATCCAGGTGTTAAGCACCACCCCTGGCCATGGGATTCAAATGAATAAATAGGTAACTATGTACTAAAAGTATTTTAATATTTGTATACAAGCTTGGATTGGATGTATGCAAGGGTAGGGCTATAAGACATCCTCTTTTTACCCTACCTCATTTGGCTACTAAAGCATCCCACCATCCACCATCCTAACTGATTTGGGAGACTGCTCAGCCGTAGACAGACACTCACACCCACACCCATACCCATACTCACACACACACGCTGGAGAACAACAATAAGCTATTACCCATACACCACTGGGGACAAGAGGAAATGAGCAGATTACCAGTAAATGAAGCTCAAATGGATTCTCCTGGCCTTCTCTCTTTGTCTATCGTTCTTTCTCTGGGCCCCATCTCCATTTTTTTTTTAAAAGAGTAGTCAACATGGAGCTGTTCTATATTCATTTACACATGCATTCAGGATTCAGCAATTCCCCAAAGAAGGATGAATACCTGCAGCCCACACACACACACACACACACACACACACACACACACACACACGTATACAGGTCACACTCCACTGAGTTTAACTGCAGGGCTCAATATTACCGCCTCCTGATTTTCTCTTTTCCACTTTCTCACCTTCCTTCCATTTCAGGCTTCACTCCAGCCTCTATGTCTCTTTTTTATGTCACATCATTATTTTTCCTTCACCTTCCTTCCTTTTTTGATTTACTTCTCTGAAGCCCTCTGTGCTGTCTCTTTGTGACATATAATCCACACTCTCCTTTTCTATACTGCCCTGGATCTGTCCATCTCCCTCCCTCTGTGCATGTTTCCTGTGTCCTCTTCCTCTTGTTCCCTGACCTTCATACATAATGATTCCCTGCCTAGCTCCTGAGTAAAAGAACGAGGGATAGAAAGAAGGAAATATGGCTATCATCCCTATTATTCGCAAGCTTGTAAAATAGCACCTGATCCAGCATGTCATATTATCTTTTAGTATTTTATTGCTTTATTGGCTTTTATTGTTTAATTCAGTCTTCAAGACAAGCAACCAGAGTTAAGAGTAAAAGCATATCATTAAAATGTAGTCAAAGCATGTAGTTAAATTCTCGTCAGGATGCACAATGCAAGAAAAAAGACCTACTCTAAGGGAAATAAAGCTCATCTCTGGTCTCTACAGTCATCAGTGAAGGCTGTTACATTGCACACACACACACACACACACACACACACACAGCATGCAGTAATACGACTATGAAACCAAACTGCAATGCAATACACTTTCATATGAGAGAGGAGGTATTAATTTTACTGCTTTCCTGTTATTTATGTTCAATAAACACAGCAGATTATATTCCTCTCACAGCTCTATAGTTATCCCTAGAAGAAAACTACAAATAGGAGCTTATTTTTCACCTTACATTACAATAACAAGCTCACGCAAATGGCGTTTAATAGAACAACACTGTTAGCTGAAGGTGAGAAAAATGAGTGTGCCTGGGTTCTTAGCCTAGGTTTTATTTCTTAAAAATTAGTGCGATCCTGCCGACTGGGTTGATTAACAGAAGAGTGGTAAAAGTAAGGAAATAAAATAAAAATGTGAATAAGTAATTAACTAAATCAATAATTTTGGATGTATACATCACTGTTACTTTATGAAAGCTTATGTTTAAGAGGCATACATTATTGTGGGTCTCTGTAGATTTCTCTCTGTGGTCTAGTTTACTCTGATTTTGTTAAAAGTAGGTTGTTTTTACAGGGTGTCCCTAAAGTCTCCATACATAGGGGATATTAATACTTTTTAGCAAAATGTCTTCCAGAATTTTTCCTACTTAGTTTATATATATTTTTTCAGATAGCCTTTAAGAATGCCTTTGACAAAAGAAGAAAAAAAAATTCGCATGGCTGGATCGGGAAGCTGGCGCAAGGTTGCGATGGACTTTAACAGGAAACATGGGAGGCACATCACACACGACACTGTTATTAAACCTATTAACAAATTCAAAAAGACTGGAAGTGTTGCGGACCAACCAAGAAGTGGACGTCCAGGAACATCCACTGATGCAGGCACAACCGATGTGATGGAGAAGTTTGGGACACCCTGTATAAACTGGTAGCAACAGATTATTGAGAGGTATATGTCACACCTACAAGTATCCTTTTTGTGTTTTTATCTATATGTACAGCATGACATTAACCAATTTCGACTTCCTTTTAAAGCAATAATTCAATACTAGTGCACTGCGACATCCCCAGCTGCACTGCGCTAGAAAGCCCCTGGCACTGTTTCCACGTCTCTCCTGTGTCTTTTGTGCAAGAACCTGTTTTACCCGTGTTTGAGTCTGACACCGTAGCCCTTCATTCTCTATTACCCTCAGTGCCCGGTCTGAGACAGAACGAAAAGTGAGCAGAGCGGTTTAAAATGAAATCCCAAAGTCTGTGGATGACTTATTTGAAAAACTGTTGAAGGGAAGATTTGAGCAGACTGAAAAAAAAAGAGCAGCTTGCAGCATCTACAGAGAGCTGCTTAACTTAATACGACCAGTAAAAGGGTATAAATCTCAGTGCATGGCTGTAATATAAATGATAAAAAAGAAGTGGATAGGTAGATCTGAGGTGGATCTGACGAGCAGCGGGGTTTTTCTCTCTCCCTCTCTCTCTCTCTGTGTTACCTGATACTAGGTGATGGTAAGACTGGTAGAAAACAAACAGTCAGTTTGCACTGGGGAGCATTTCATTTACACTGCAAATGAGTAAAGAATAGTGCATCACACATCTTCCAATTTATTGTGTGTGTGTGTGTGTGTGTGTCTACTCACACTCTTCCTCTTTAGGGTCGAGCTGTGTCACACTGATAGACAGACGGTCCACTCGCTCTTGCAAGGAGTTGACTCGAAAGGAGAAGGCATGTGCTTCATTAAAGAGCTCCCCAAACAAGTCCTCTGCATATTTACCTACACAGAGAAAACACACACACACACACACACACACACACAAAACTAATAAGTTCAGGAATTCAGTACCCACAATTTGTAACTCTCTTACTCTTACTGACCTTTCAATACAAGAATAGAGTAAACAAAAGAAAAAAGAGAGAGAAAAAAACAGAACAACAATTAAGGAGCACAGAATTGCAATACAGATCATTAAAGTAATACTCTTTTAACATTCCTCTCAGGTCTTCAAAACCAGACCCAAAAATACTAGCAAATACTAAACAAAAACTCCAACAAAGAGTTTATATTTAGCCATCGGATGTTATTTCCTAATTAAATCATCAAACGATAAAAGTGTTGATAAAAGTGAGCAAGGGAGTGTGCTGTTAGAGTTTGAGGCTTAAAAAGTCAGTACTAACACAGCTTTAATGAGCTTTGGCACAGTGCACATAAGCTCAAATATCAAATATCAAATATGCAATAACCGCATGTCTGTATTGGAGTTAGCTCATGTCTGGAGATTTATATTCATGCTGTCTTTCCAAAGCAGATTTATACTCAGAACAGACAATTCTTTCAAACCCTAGACATTTACTATTACATATATGTCATATATAAAGGATAGACATGAGCCTGAATGGACCAATTCACTGACAAACATCCTACATTTATACAGAAACATGCAGAACTCACAGGGAATGGGAAGAAGAAACAATGCATTTCAGTAATACTTTGTATTTCCTTTTTTTTTAAAAAAGTAAAATTAACATGTAATTGATTTTAAGTACTTGATTAAAATGGTTAGATACTGCACAAATAAAACAAGTAAATCAAACTCTTTTCTTTTAAGTAAACTTTTAAAAAGTATGCTATCTATGTTATATAGTATGGTTTTTGTTCTCATTTGAAAATGACTTTGCAAATGATTTGATGGCAAAGAACACCATATGTAAATCGAGGTCAAAAACACGCCCCCACACGTGTATGGGGCGGACTGTATTCATTTCAACTTTATACGACTGTGCTCATCTCAACTCTGTGCAACTGCATTAATTTCAACTTCATATATTTACATATATGAAGGAAAAAGAATGTGAGCAGAGCCACAGCAAGCTCGTGGTCCTCTACTGGTTTGCATGTGATGATTCTTGCAAAATAATAGCAGATTTAACCCAGTAAACTATGTAAAATATACACTTTTTGTTTTAGCCACATGTTTACATGACTCAATTTAACTTACATTTAACTTAAAGTATTTAAGTTATTCTAATAATTGTGGAAAAATCACAGTTGTTTGTCATACTTCCTGACTCACTGTAGAATTTCTTTTTTCCACCTAGCAGGCCGGCCTAGAAGAGGCATTTTTGCTCACTGACTGACTGATTGAGTCATGCGTGAGGAGTCTAGCTAGCTGAATTTTAAAATCTAGCTACCCTTAGCTAGCCAGCAGTGAACAATACCATGGATATACCTTGATATTCACGCATCTGCTGCGTTTGTTCGCAAGCTAACCCACCTCTGTGTCATTTTGGGACAGCTGCAGAGAGAGAGGTACAATAGCTAAAGTTGTGTCATTTCATGAATATTATTGATGTTAATAACTTATGTTAAATGAAGGGGTGTGAGGATGTACTGTGGCATGAATTCAATTCAATTAAATTTTATTTGTATAGCGCTTTTAACAATGGACATTGTCACAAAACAGCTTTACAGAAATAAATGGATTCACAAAAATATATTGTAAATAAATAAATATTGCAAATAAATAAAATGCGTTTGTAGCTACATACTAGCTGTATTTCTCTCGACTGTTATGTTGTTTATAAACATCAATACATGTTCTGCACTTAGCTAGCTAGCTAAGTTTCTTTAGAAAAACAGGGCATTGCCCAAAAGTCTAAATTACGTCTCAAGGACTTCTACATAATGGATGTAATTTACACACAAACATTTCCCTTCATAGAGTGTGTGGTAAAATGGATGGTTTTGCATATGTTCTGTAGCTAGCTCAAAAGAAATATTGCACTAGCCACGAGCTATCAGGGAACCAGGGAACGTATCCATAATTCAAGAGAGCAACATCCATTAACAACCAACAGAGAGTGACTTCGGTGAAAATCTGCTGCGGAGACAGCAGCTGTTGAACTTCTTCGTCAAAGATATTTATATAATGTGTAAAAACTGTATACTTTGACAAAATTATACAAACTGACAAAATTACACAATTTAATTTTAAAAATTGCTTTGGCTTCAAGTCCAGGTTGGCCAGACTGCATCACACCACCCTGTTGTTGATTCTTTTCCTATAATAGCATGTTCTCTTGTGCATTATTCCTTACATATTTAATAATAAATGGTTAAAGCTTTGGGTAAATATACTCATAAAGTTTGATAAATCACAAGTCAAAAAGTTTGGGAAAAGTTCATTCACGCCCCTACCACACACAAATTCACACATTCACACACACTCACACATTCACACAAACACACACATTCACACAAACACACACATTCACACTTACTGAGGCTGCTGAGCTGGCGTATAACGTTGGCGAGCGAGATGTTGGTGACACACTCCAGCTCGTTTTTAATACTACAGGGCAACACCGTGTGGCACAAGTGCCTCGGCTCGATGCTCCTCTTCACCAGTGGCATCTTCACTCACTCCACAATCACCTGCGACAGCTGAAAAAAGAGAGAATTCATTCAATCACATTAACTCATTTCTATAAGAAAATACAAAGATGGACCATTAGAACTATATATACATAAAACGCTAACCTCAGTTTGGATTAGTGAACAAAAAAAAAAATCATTGCACTCCCAGCATACCGAACTCTAAATCAGCCAATGAGTCATTAATTTCTATTAAACACACCAAGTAGACTGAACCATCTCCAAGTCATTAACAAGGTTCAAGATGTGAGGGAGATAGGGAGACAGAGAGAGTGAGCATGACCTACATATTGCAGATTCTGCACACACCCACACACAGCTGGTCCTAAAGAGTATTATCATGCCTTCTGTGGCTAATCACTCACGCTGAGCCGAAGCAGTACACAGATAATTAGATTAAGTGTGAAATATTCAGTAATTTAGACTTAATTCCAAAGCGAAACTGGAGATAAGACTGCTGAGACAACGACAACGCTGAGATCAATTCTAATTTAACCCATCTACTACAAACACACACACTACAAACACGTTTATTTGAGACTTCTAAATTCATCCAGTGGCGGCCATTTTCTCTGGCCCCAACTCATCCTCTAGCACATTTCAGAGTTACGTTATAATTACGAAGAAACTGTACCAAAAGTTAATTAGTATTAAATATCATCCTGTCAATGCTGAATCTGTGACGTAGACAAGACAAGTGTGTGTGTGTGTGTGTGTGTGTGTGTGTGTACATCATCAGTAGGACTGCAGTGCAGCGAGTAAACACATATGTTTATAGCCATAATGGTATTATTATCTATTAGATTGAAAAAGATGAGTGCTGTTAGACTTAGCCGGAAAAAAATACTGAGATTGTGGTTGTATTGAGATTGTGAGTAAGAATTGGCAAGGCGAGGGCACATGGGGTCAGGTCCTATCCACTGTGTATATCTATCTCACGCCCAGAGTTTCCAGGCTGAAGATGAATGAATGAATGAATGAATGAATGAAGGACACCTGTTCTGATCAAAATGGCGAATTTAAAATACTGACTGAACGTTGGACATGACTCCAAATTTTCAGGACTCTTCTTTGATTTTTTTTAGAACATTTAGTGAAACTGAAAATATTGTACATAAGTTACAGAGTTTGCTAGTTTATTTATGTTTATTATGTTGTCTATATAGTCTCTAATAAACTGGCCACTCCGTGCACGTTCAGGTCATTTAGACTTAAGAGGATTAAGCAGAAGTGTTTAAAAATGACTGGTCTTCGTGAACATGAAATAAAAGGAAGCATTAGTCTCTTACTTGCACACATGTGACATCAGGAGACTGTGGATCATAAAGAGTATATATGTATAGTAACTGAGGTAATGTTACTGTCCCATTGTTCTGCAAAAAAAAAAAAGAGAGAAAACAGCTTGGGGAAAATAGCTCCAGGGGTTAACCACCACCCCTTGTGTGACATCCACATACACTCATCGGCCACTGGACAGTTGAAGACTGGACAAATTGGACATCGTTTGGTCTTTTTACAGAGTCCTGTTCTTGACTGACAGGAGCAGAACCTGACATCGTTTTCACTGTTTTAGCCCATCCACCTCAAGGTTTGACGCATCGTGTGTTCTGAGATGCTTTTCTGCTTACCACGGTTGTAAAGAGTGGTTGTTTAAGTTACTGGAGCCTTCCTGCCAGGTCGAACCAATCTGGCCATTCGTTTTGAACCTCTCGAGTTGTTTCTGCCAGCAGAACTGTTTTTTACATCATTCTGTATAAAATCTAGAGACTGTTGTGTGTGATAATTCCAGGAGATCAGCAGTTTCTGAAATACACAAGCCAGCTCATCTGGTACCTGCAACAATGTCACAGTCAAAGTCTGAATCTGGTGTTTGATGTGAAAATCAGCTCTATCTTATTTTATGCATTATGCTGCTGCCATATGATTGGCTGATTGGAGAATTGTATGAATGTGTTACAGGGTTACAGATGTTTACTATTAAAGTAGCCAGTAAGTGTACCAGCCTTCTCTTCCCCCTTTCCCCCAAAGCCTGATCTCTACATTCCTGCTGACTTGGCATGTGACCTTCAGCCCTTGTGTGAAAATTCGATTCGCTCCTTGGCCTACTTTAGCATGCGATAGCCACTCTGCCTGAAAGATGTGTGGCTGTGGTCAGGGTGACTAATCTATCCCAGAGCAGGACATGTTCCTCCGCTCCTTCTCCTTCTCCGTCTCCGTCTCCTGTCCGCCTCTTCCACTTGCTTATCTCCCTCCTCCTCTCCCTTGGTCCCTCTCCACATATATTAACAAAAGATCATACGGATGCTTTAATGTTGCTCCCTCCCACATCATGCCCTGCCAAGCAGTTCATCATTTTTACTGAGAGTGACTCACCGAGCACTTTAAAACAGCAAAGATATTAAAGCTAAACTATTACAAAAACAAAAAAAACAAAAGAGAGACTGATGAAAGAGAAGCTGCACTCCTGTCTTTTGTCCTGCCTTTTTTTGGAAAGACACTGGAAAAAAGGAGAGAGAAAGCCAAGCTGGAAGAAAAAACATGAGAGACAGAGGAAGGAGAGGGAGAGAGAGAGAGAGAGAGAGAGAGAGAGAGAAAGAGAGACGCTTGGCAGCAGTGCAGTAGAATCTAATTATGTAAAAACCAATGCGGCCCAGTCCAGAACAGCAGAGACAAAGAAAATAACACACACACACACACACACACAGTCTTTCTCAAAGGAGCGGCAGATTAATCTTAGTCCATTAATCCCACTTCCTATAAAATGCACCACATTTTAAGAAATCCTAGCAATCCCCACTTTAGCAGCAATGATCAATGAGCTTAAACATATCCGCAACACACACACACACACACACACACACACACACACACACAGAGTAGCAAGTCACAATACTGTCGCTCCTGAATGTAGGTGTGAGTTCTTGACTGTTATGAATATTAAAATATATAAAGCCACCTTTGAGATGTGTATCTAATGAAAAGAACCAATACAATCTTTCATGGCTAAAAAATAAACTTCTCTTCATAAAGCCTAGGTCTCCAAAAACATCGACATCCTAACAATAAATACCTTAATTATTTAAAATCTTCATAACCTAGTCATTCTTAGTCATTTAATTTAATTAAGTATCCTCTTTTATACCACAGCGCTTTTGAATTCTCGAATCCGATGAGTCAGGTGGCGTTGATTTCCGGTTTAATGGTAAGATGACACGCTGTGTGTGTGTGTTTTGGTCTTATTAACTTCAAGAGAGAAAGAGAAATGAGAGGAAGTGATAATTGTTCGCACAGATATTTCACAAAATGAAATTTTATATGAGGAGATATAAATGGTAGAATTTATGCTGTTTGGTAATAAATTAAAAATTGTAATGTTTGCTGTGGTATAAGAGGAACAAACCTCTTCACGACACGCTGCTATAGGAAAATAACTTCAGGGTAGTGACAGTAAGTCCACTTCAAGCTGAGAAATTCTGATATCTCTACGAGTTATAGCTCGTATAATTTGCATTATCACAGTTTCCTTTGAAGTGCTTAAAACTGAAGATAGCTGATAAATTGGGACAGAGATGCTCATCTCTCTCCACTGTCTCAGACATTGCTGCTGACTAAGCATTTGGTGTCTGAAGTGCAGATTCTTTTTGGCAGGAACTTGCTTTAATATGATTGGCTCTTGAAATGGAATGATTTGCACATGCTGTTTTTTAATTGGCTAAAAGTTTATGCTGTAAAAGTGGTCCAGTGTACAGTTACAGTGAACCATGTTCTCATCATGTTAAAGTACTTTACCCAACAAATCACATACAACAAATATTTTTCCCTATGAGATATAATAATTTTCCACAAAATAACGTCAAAATAGTCAGTTGTTGATGTTGCTGAACAAGTTAGTTAGTGACAGCATGTCTGAACAACCGTGAAGCTGTAATATTATATGACAAAACAAATGCAGATCAGAGAAGAAAACAGGTGTAAAGTCTGACTAGAAGTGCAAAAAAAGCCAGATTTCACCAAATCTCAGTTAATTCCCTTGGATAATAGCTTTTGTAAAGTGAGAGCACAAAAATTAAAAGGATATTAAGAAAACAGCAACATTTTTGTCTCCTTTTTATTCATTGAGGAAATCTGTCACATGTTTTTGAGCACAAGGGTGAGATTTAATTTAGTTATCAGTTTCATTTTCATCATGGGAAAAGGTCACTGACAAATTCTTTCCGATTTGGCTAAAGATTTTGTAATTATTATATTCGGATGTGAAGGCAGCATGCATTTCTTGGGTTATGCACACTACACTACACTGCACCGTGTAAAGCGTGAATTTATTTCTTTTCAACGCATCATCTCTTCAGCACTAAATCCTGCATCAGTTCAGGAAGTGTAGAATTTTCTGTCCTGGGGTAGATGGAAATGAGTGACAGATTTATTCTCTATGATGCACTGAGAAAGATAGGTAGAGTCTTTCTGTCGATGAGTGACATATCGCCCTCCGTTAGTTCCGTTCCTTTGTGCCGGTGTCATTGTTGGAGTGCAGATGGGACACTGGGCAGCCTGCCTTTTTCATGCTCGCCTTGATTAGATTCTTTCATAAATTGTACAGTGGTGGCGTGAGATGACACGAGAGGGAGGGGAGAGACTCAGAGAGCAAAGAGAAAACAATGTTTGATCTCCTCAGGAAGTCATTCATATTCTGCTATCTCCAAGGCAACCCAGGGATGTGACGCAGGTCACTGACCCTCCCCCACATCTTCCTCTCTCACGTTCACACACTCACACACTTACGCTGAGGTTGGCATCCCTGCCTGTCTAAGGGGTCACTCTCTATATGTCTGACCCGATCAGAGAGCGAGAGAAAGAATAAAGGAAACAGAACAGAGACTATTACTGTATAATATGGCGTCTAGAAATAATTGCATCTCAACACTCCACTATAACAACTCCATCTCGTAACCCACGGAGGAGTGTGAAGATGGGAGGATTAAATACAACAGAGGGTGGTTGTAGAGATGGAGGAGGTATGCTGCATCACTGACCACAATAGAAGTGTCCACGTGCCTGCATGACCTCTGTCACAGCTCAGCGCACTGGGGACAATACAGCAAAGTTTGAGCTAACACTACGCTAATGGTGCATTAACTCCTCACAAAGGGGGTATATAATAGCATCTGAAAAGGCGAATAGCGAGGGAGGAGGACTCATTTACACCAACACCAATACACACATACACACACACACACATGTTTGTATGTATTACTATCCTTGCAAGGACCGTCCAATTGCCATAATTGTTAATACAGTTGACTAGACCTACAGAAGAGAAGCAGCCCCATGGCATAATGCTGCCACCACCATGCTTTACTGTAGATATGGTGTCATTTGGATGATAAGCTGCCTTGTTTTTGCACCGATTTATGCCCAAAAAGGTCCACCTTGGTCTCATCAGACCATACCACATTGCTCCATTGTGCACCTCAGCAAAACCATGACCTAATTTCAGTTCATGACTAACAGAAAAAAGCAATACTAAAAATAATTTGTACAACTGAAATGCTACAGTTTGTGCTTGGCTCAATTAGCCAAAAACCATTATACACTGTATATGTGACAGCCTGGGAAAACCCTTCATGGTCACATTTTGTACTACTTTATATATAGTTCTGAACACTATAAGCTTTCCATAACTAAAATATAAACTCACCATCCACTTTATTAGGTACACCTGTACACCTGCATATTCATGCAATTATCCAAATATGGAGCGCTATCCAAAAAAATCATCCAGATACAGGGAAGAGCTTCAGTTACGGTTCACATCAAACATCAGAATGGGGAAAATCTCAGCGACTTTGACCATGGCATGGTTGTTGGTGTGATGGTCTGATCTCCTGGATGCAGAAGAATGGAAAAACATCACAATCTTCAACTGTCCAGTTTTGGTAAGTCTGGGCCCATTTTTTCTCCATTCTTATGTTTGATGTGAACATTAACTTAAGCTCTTGGCCTGTATCTGCATAATTTTATGCATTGTGCTGCTGCCATATTGACTGGATGATTGGATAACTGCCTGAATCAGCCCCTACTCATAAACCTAAAGAGGTCAGTGAGTATATATTACAGTTATATTGCTATAAAATTAAAGGTGACGGCCCTGATGGTGTAGTGATGCCCTGCCTAAAGTGAAGACTGAACTCCTCTGCTCTGCATCTCTCAGATGTGCGGACTGACCAGTATCAAATAGATCAATATTGAGTCCTCATGACTGAGGAGAAAAAATGATAGTGACAGATCAGTGATTCTGAAGTGCTGTCAGAGGTAAATACTAATGATAATACCCATACTCTGTCTGTTTGATACCTGTCACATGACACAGACAGAAAACAGCAGCTAAAGCAAAAACCCAACCCTTTGACCTCTTTTAGTAATCCAAAAGAGAAGATGAGTCACATGGGCTTGTACTGTATTGCACTAATATACAGAAGGTTCTAGTACAAAGCTGTTTAGAAACAAGTGCAACAAATGATGTGTGAATGGATGTTTCTGATACAAGAACCATCAAAACAATCATTAATTTAAAAACAATTGATGAACCAGCTTCAGCTGTGTGGAAACAAGTTCCACCCCAGTTTGCCCTCATATACATCTAACTTGGATGAAACACACCCTAATTCATGACATTTATTGACATTTATTAACAGTAACCCAATCAGAGGAAAACATTCACCAGGCTAGTTATTCAAGAGCCGAAGAAAGAAGCAAAAGGAGGTTTGTGATGAGATTTGGTTTAAAGAGTCTTAATTGTGTCCATAAGGCAATGAGAAAAAGGAGAATGGGAAGTAGCCCCCCGCCTCCCCCGGTTAATCAAGACAGTGAGGTTTACCGTACACTAAACTGCCTTGTACAAAACCATCCATTTCATTATCTCAAGATGAAACTAAATTATTGCTGCACCTTAGTTTCTAGACCACAGGATGTACCAAGATAATCTGAAGAACTGCTGACAATCAGAAAGAAGGATAAGAAAAATAAATGAACGTTGGCTGTGTAGAATAACCCTTGCTATATAAGGACACACAGCTTTACATATACTACCGAGAATTTAAAGCCTATAAAGGGAGTGAACTCTATAGGGGTTGTTTCAGATTGAGCCAAAGGATATTATGAGCTGAGCTAATGATGCTTATCTTTGTGTAAACACTCAAATGTGCAGCAAACACAATAAAGCTCTTTGCTTAATAGAAACCAGTGACCTACAATGATCCTCCATCAACTACCAATCCGAAGTCATTCTGCACCACGCAGCCAATACCAGCACTTGGAGATCGGAGGCGTTTCCTGGTCTCCATGCGTACAGATGGTTTCAATTAGCCGCTGAGAATCTCCAGAGGTCTCTCTCTCGTCAAAACAACAGGGATAGCGAAGTACAGTACACCACCAAACCTAAAAATAGCTTAAACCTGACACACAATACAAATAAGCCAAGGGAAAAAAAAGCCAAGAACGAACACACACACACACACGCACACACACAGTAGTCACTACACAACTATTCAAAGCTACATTTTTGGAGTTCTAGCATTCCTTTTCAATGTCAGTGAAAAGTAGCTGAATCATAAATTGTTATAGAAATTCTGATTGGTCAGAAGGTGTTGATTTATTTTCTGTTACAGCAGCTCTGACAGTTCTAATACTTTTCTAATACTAATATTTTCTAGTTCTAATACTAATATTGTTTTTATTGTAACCACGTAGACAGGGACTTGTATGGCTGACGTTTACTGAAATCAAACGTTGCAATTATTATCATTTCAGTTTGCTGATAATTGTACTCCAAAGACACATTAACAACCTAGCTAGTTATGTGGGTAGCTAGATAACAGTGCAGATTAAACTTGATAAAAACATCTTTTCTAATCAGGGAAAGAGCTAAAAAAAAAAAAAAATGATGAAAAAGATGGCACCGTTCATTTTGATAACTTACGTTCAAATGGATATTTGAATTTTAAAAAGAAATTCAACTCTGTTTGATACAACAGTTGTGGTTCCCATTGCCATCGTCACAGTGTTTGAGACGAATATGAAATATAATATAATAAATAATATATGGTATAATTGTCCGTTTGCTGAACAAAACATTCATAGACTGAGCATGGGGCAGAGTGTTTCCAGCCCCAGTGGGCCTCTGTGAGTACTTGTTACAGTTCACATTTTTTACTTCTGCAATAATAACTCTGAGCTAAATGGGGCGCTGAGCATGCACTTTCTCAATAACATGACAAGCTGCATTTTTTTTTTTTTTTTTTTGAGGTAACCCTGTATCACACTACTCCAACAAAACATAAATAAATAAAAAAAACTTGCTGCCAAGTTAGTCAATATTAAAAAATGACAATGTTAGTCAATATTAAAAAATGACTCTCGTCCCTTTTACATGCGTAACAGTGTGGTAATGTTTTTGGACTCATGCACAGATAATATTAATATCTGAATGCAGCTTTAAGTAGTGCTTTTAGCTACTGAGTCTTCAGGGAAGCCTTCAGGGGAGAGAAGAGATCCTGCAATAACACTACCTCAGCATTACAAGGTGGAAGTTTTTCTTTTTTCAATGTGTTTTTCTTCATTTTCTCCCAACTTAGTTGCTACAATGTTTATTAGCTACTTCTACCAACCAGGGAAAGCAAAGGCTAATGACTATTTTTACACTGTGCAATAACAGCAATATTATAAGTACACTGTGTGTCAGAATCAGTCCTGACTGTGGACTCAGGTATTCAGGCCAAGTGTGAAAATGTGCTAAAACACACAACTGTGAAACACACACATGCACATACTATTGACATCCCACAATCCACCTGCCACTGACATACACACTGCACGCTGTAGCTTTTCCATCTTCATCTAAAACTGATCATCTCTTATTGTTTTCCAATTCAGTTCTCTGCCTCTACTCTTCTTATCAATACTCACTGAAATGGTGAAATAGGAAAACTCATTAGCAGGGCCTGGAACAGGGGCAATAAAATTCACAGCACACATTACAACAAATGTACAACACTCATTTCAATTGCCAGCTGAGGGATAATGGAGGGCTTTTGTCATTTTAAACGACAGCTTGTTCATTTAAACACGTACTATGGATATGCGATGATATTTTGGAAAAGGAATGAGAATGGCTGGTAAATTCATCAGGTTCAGTGTCATAAATGTTTTCACAAAGCAAAGATTTATTTCTCAAATCAGATTTTTAGACTGATTGCCCACATTACAATTTATAACAGACCAAACCCATTCCTTTATTTGCACTGTAGTCTTGTTTGCTCACATATCAAAATTCTGATGTCAAGAAGCATGGTACATTGAATGAAAGAAACTGATTTGCCTGGTCAACTTTTCAAAATATTTCACTCAGTGTCATGACTTTCCCCTCACCTTTATGTTGATTTGTTCTGGGCTCATGCCATGTGCTTTTGTTTTGTATTTTCGTTCTGTTCTAGTCTTGTCTCCACGCCTGTGCTGTCATTGGTGTGTTACTTGTTTGTGTCAGCCTGTTCTGTGTTAGTTTGTCTAAGTATGCACTGTTGTTTCTTTGTCTCTTCACAAAGTCTTATCGTGTATTCATGTCTAGGCTGTGATTCCGTAGTGCCTGAGTTTGTAGTTCGGCGTCTGGCATTTCCTGGTTGTTGACCACTAATCTGTTTTCCCCATCATTTCATGGATTGCCTTTGTTTTTGCACTTGCATCCTGCTTCTCTTCTCTTGTCCACACATTACACTCGCATTTCAAACTATAAAGAAATGTGCCTTGAATCAGATCAAGAAAAGTACAAGAATATTGGCCTCTTAATTAATATGACATTTAAATGTTATAAACTGAGGAAAAGATATTGATGGATTTTGTGCTCTCGTAGCTGCCTATAGCCTGAGATCTCATGCATCTATTCATTAGCCAGATGCCTTTATCCAGGGTCACTTGAGAAACACATAAGTGTTAGGGGTTAAGGGGTTAATTGCTTAAGGGCTTAACATTAGCTCTGGGATCGTCACAATATTTCAGTCAGTATTTCAGAACCATAAACATTGAGCTACCACTGCTCCTTAGAACCTTTATCTTTAGCCATGTATAATTAGAAAACATGGAGAACAAATTAACAATTAGTGTTTTGCTCCAGAGAATAATTATAATAACCCAAATAAACCAGTGAACATGATTGATACTGGTGCTGATAATACATGACATGGATGGACAAGTCAGTAGACCTAGCAGCCGGGAAAAGCAGATTTCACACCCAGGCCATTCATTTTTTTTATTTGCAGTTGCCCAGTGGAAGCAGTTCAACAACCAGTTTTCATTTAGTATGCATGCTTAAGCGTAATGTGCTTTGCGCTGGTGTGACACACCCCAATGCTGTAACTGTAGCACACGCTTCTTTTTCTGAATCCCTCCACCTGCTGCATTACACACATCAGTATGAGCTGGGTGATTGTGAAACAATTTTTATTAGGTGGATTAATTTATTTAGCATGCCTTTCAGCATTGAGAATATTCACATAAACAAAGTCCAGCGTAAAGTACTACATGCAGCATCATCATTGCTCATAGAGCAACCATGATTAAACATGGTTAAACATGGTCAAACATAGAGAAAGAAAATATAGATGCTAGCCAGATTCATTAATATTTTCAGGTGTGATGTGAGATCAGAACACCAAATATACTTGTTCATTTCCCTTAGTCTGTATTAACGCAGGTCACTATACGTTAATACGTTACATCAGCTTGGTTCTTCCCAAAACTGTCGCCACAAAGTTGGACACATACAATTGTACAGAATGTCTCTGCATGTTGTAGCGTTACAATTTCCCTAACTAAGAGGCCCAAACCTGTTCCAGCATGACAATGCCAGCATGACAATGCACAAAGTGAAGTCCATGAAGACATGGTTTGCCAAGGTTGGGGTGGAAGAACTTGAGTCTCCTGCAGAGAGCCCTGACGGTGCACCAGGCATTCTCGGCAGACATCAATGCCCGACCTCGCTAATGCTCTTGTGGCTTAATAGGGCATAAATCCCAACAGCCACACTCCAAAAATCTAGTGGAATGTCTTCCCTGAAGAGTGGAGGATCTTATACCAGCAAATCTGTAATGGGATGTTCAACAAGCACATATGAAAGTCATGATCAGCTGCCCACATACTTTTGGCCATATAGTGATGTTCCATTGATTTGCTCGCCTTTCTAGATGTTGTGCAATCATGGGGCATCGTGCTCACTGCCCCCTTTAGCTCCATAGAGTTATTATTTTGCCTTATAGTGGTCAAAAAATGGAAACTTCAACAAGCACTAACTGCAACAGAGACTCATTGGGGCAGAAATTATGCCCTGTGCTCACTCTATGACCATTTCACTGGAGGAGGAGCAGCAGGCAATGACAGGACAGTTAATGACAGGGTTGCCAATGGATCTAGTTTAAAAATACTCTGTGCATGCCAAGATCTTGTTTTAGAGCAAATAATGAGAATGGTTATGAGCCACTGCTGGTTGTAACAGTGTTGTGCGAAGACATCTGTACTCTTCAAAATTATAGCTCTTACATAAGCCTTATTGAAAATGCCCTGAAAGGCTTCTTAAATCTGTGTAGGTGCCTTGGTTGGGTGAAGATCATGCTCTCAGTGGTCGTGCAAAAAAGTAAACCAAAGTGCCAATTAGGATGGAGTGTTAGATGAACCCTGAGCCGACATCTCACATCCTCTTTACACATCTGCATACAAAGTGCAGCGGAACATCAGGAATCACACTCTGGTAACAAGGTAACTGCTATCATGCTCTGAAAATGTTCTGTTGTCAGGTTAAAAATAAACAGCGCAATGAACAGCTCTGCAAATACCTGCATGTCAGCAGTATTATAAAATAAAGTAAAAGAGCACACATTTTTGGTTTGGCCATTTTGTAAGCCAATGGTTTGCTTTCACTCCAATAACTAGATCCTACACAAATCTATGGAGCTATATAGAGACAATTATAGAAATACCATAGAATGAAAAGCCCAGCTTACTGACAGAACTGTAGAACAGGTTTATGTAATTGTTCAGCAAAAAAATCAATAATTCACACAATTCTTGATCAGTCAAGACATTCAAATCTGTACAAATCTGTTACTTTGATTTTGCGCTTGAGGTACAAGGCTAATGTTTACAAGTAAATGTCTTTTCAACCTAAAATTGTTAAGAAAAAAAAAAAAAAAAAGATTAAAGGAATCTCTAAAAGCTCAAAGCATTTCTACTACCACATTATTTCTACATTTCTATATTATTTTATCATTTGAATTAATAAATAAATTAATAAATATTTCCATTGATATATTAATCCATTCATCCATCCAACGATATATCTATCCCTTCATCTGTCCATCCATCCATCCATCTGTTTATTTAACAGAGCAAGAACAAGAATCTGAGGCTATCATATGCACAGACTCACCTAAACTGGACAGCTGAAGACTGGAAGAAGACCAGGTGATTTTTTTTTTTCTTCTAATCTTCAGCTGTCCAGTTTGGGTGATTCTGTGCCCACGATAGCCTCAGATTCTTGTTCTTGGCTGACAGGAGTGGATCCAATGTGGTCTTCTGCTGTTGTAGCCCATTAACCTCAAGGTTTGATGTTTTGTGCATGCTGAGATGCTTTTCTGCTCACGGTTGTAAAGAGTGATTATTTGAGTTACTACCTTACTGGCAGCTCAAACCAGTCTGGCCTCCTCTGGCCTCTCTTATCAACAAGACATTTCCACCCACAGAACTGTCATTCCCTCAATATTTTTTGTATTTTGCACCATTCTGTGTAAACTCTAGAGATTGCTGTGAGTGAAATTCCCAGGAGATCAGCAGTTTCTGAAATACTCAAACCAGCCCTTCTGGCACCAATAACCATGCCACGGTTAAAATCACAGAGATCACACTTTTTCCCCATTCTGATGTTTGATGTGAACATTAACTGAAGCTCTTGACCTGTATCTGCATGATTTTATGCATTTCGCTGCTGCCACATGATTGGCTGATTAGATAACTGCATGAATGTTCAGGTGTACATGTGTTCCTAATAAAGTGAATGGTGTGTGTATATATCCATCCATTCATCCATCTTTCGAACTATCCATTGATTATCCACCCATTTATCTGTACCCAGATCCATCCATCTATCATCTGTTCATTGATATATCCATCAATTCCTCTGACTGCCTGTCTGTCCATTCGTCCATCCATCAATCCATCCATCCATCCATCCATCCACCTCAAGAATACTGAGTCAATAACAAGCACCAGTTTGTCAATGCAGACCTTTCCTTGTCGTCAAACATGCAGTTTGTTGCAACAGGAATCTCTCTCTCTCACTAGGCACCAGCAAGGAAGGCTGTTGTCCTACTTTTTTAGACATATGAAATTAGTAACATAATCCTCGCGATACACACGCACACACACACACACGATTCGATATCAGAGAAACAGTGTAATAAATGTAATTGATGTAATTAATCATTAATTAATTTAATTGTGTGTGTGTGTGTGTGTGTGCACCCACGCGAGTCACAGAGTCATATGATAAGTATTCACCCCCTTAGAGTGAACTGTGTGTGCTTTGCCTCATCGTCCTGTTTTTTAATGAAACCGAGCACCAAGACTGGAATGAAATCATGTAATATTCAATCGTATTAATAATTTTCTAACAAGCCTTTGGCCACAGAAAAGACACATATCTTCCTTGATCCAGCTAAAAATCTGCTCAAACCAAAATGTGATTTTTTTCATTGTTTACAAAATGTACAAAAGCTCGTTCTTGATATTAAACTGTGACACATAAAATGCTAAGTGGTCTGTGCAAACTATATGTCTAATGCTATTCAGTGCCAAATACACCAACAAAGATAACAGGTATTACATTATAATTATGCTATTAATTTCACTGGATGAGACTCTAGCTTTAGAAGTCATACTAAAATAAGCTAAGTAAATACATAGCCTGACAGCACACCAGATTTTTCTTAGCATGCATAAAGAAAGCGGGTGCCAGTTTATCACCGCAGCATGGTCGAAGCAGCCTACAGAGAACCAGCTGCGTGACTCGCTCATTAAACCCAACTGTGCCCTTTCAAAAGGCCTGGCTGCCATTTTGGATGTGCTGTGAATGGGTCGATTCTGGCCACACAAAGCTGGCAGGCGCCAGAGGCTCTTCCAGCCCACCGTGGTGCTCGATGCCAGTAGCAGTGCCAATGGCACAGTGCGCCAGTCAGCCTGCTGGGGCAAGAGGAGGGCGGCAAGACTGAACTATGTGATTGAGAACAGTTCTATTGAAACGCACCACTGAGTGTCTTTCAAAAGCACAAACAAACACAGCACTCCGGTTTAGAAAAGCCCACACAGGCCAGTGAATCATAGCTGTCTGAAAAAAGAAGGGGGAAGCGGGAGTTCATTCTGCATAGACAAACAATGCTTTGTCTTTAAAATACAGCTTTATGCAAAGGCTGAGGTCAAATCATCTATTGTGCCCATGTGTTTTAATGGCTCTTTAGCATTAATCAGTCCCGAAATTATATGAGGTCATACACACTGTAAAAATTATATCTTAGCAAGCAAAAAAAAAAAACTTGGAATAAAGGAAAAGTTATCTAACATTTCTCTTTATGAGATTATTATATAATAAATATATGACTGTTAAACCTATTTCTAGACTAGTTTATTTCTAGAAATAAACGCTTGAAATTATTTGCCAACAGAATAAGACCATTTCAAGCTAGAAACATTCATAAATAGGCTTAATAATCTTATAAACAATCTAATAGAGAGAAATTTTACTTGATTTGCTGATATTTTTACTTGCTAAGCTATGCTTTTTTGCAGTGCACCACAATAATTGTGGTGCCTCTATATTTTAGCATGTGTGCACTACAATTTAGGTTTGAACTATTCTACCTAGCTGACCATTGCGTATATAATTTGGTAGCCTAGGAAAACCTGATCATATTTTTTACATTTTCTACCATAGAGTATAATCCTGAATTTCCTGGGTTTCCTGAAGTGAAATGTGTTGCTCTTTCACATCTCAACCCCAAAAATCCCAAAAGTGACTTGGGGGGAAATTGCTTTGAGATAACCAATGTGTTGGGGTCTGTATTTCAGAAACTGCTGATGTCCTGGGATTTTCACACACAATGGTCTCTAGAGTGTACACAGAATGGTGTGAAAAACAGAAAACAAGGACCTCAGAGCTCACAACATATTGAACCTTCAGGCTACAACAGCAGAAGACTACATTGGGTTCATTCCTGCCAGACAAGAACAGAAAACTGAGGCTACAATGGGCACAGAATCAAAACCGAAACTGGACACCTGAAGATTGGAAATGAAGATTGGAAAATGACCAGGTGAGATTTAGTAGACGTGTCAAAATACATTACATGCAGGTAAAAAACAATTTTGTCTTTGTTGGCTGTTTGCTAGAATTCACCTGCACTGACATCTGACAGAATAATAATGCAATGGACCACCTACCTTATATGACAGGCACACTAACTAATGCCTGCCTGCCGATACAACAGTCACCTGTGTGCTCTCACCATCCCACACCTGATGGTTTCTTCAGTATCACAAGCTTGGGGAGTTCTCATTCTGATTAATGAGCACACAGCTAACAGAGAAAACACATCTTCCCCCAGAGGAGGACGTATCCACTGCGACAGGACTTGGCCAGCCCACACGAGATTGACTCTATAATGAGCATGGATTGCCACTTATTCTCCAATTACACTAAAACAATGATAAGGGCACCGATTTTGTGGCTTTAGCCAGAGGAGATTTGGGGCAGAGAGAGGAAGCAGGGTGCTATAATGAGCAAACTCACCACTAATCAAAACCGTCCAGACAATGAGGTTTTCTTAATTAGACTTTTTTATTAGATCTAAGATCTTAGATCATTCTGAGTCTTGCTGTCCTAGCATACGGCTAAACTAAAGGGATCTGTACAAAGTCTTCTGGAGGAGGCATAAGTTTGATCAGCTAGCATCATACTCTCTATTGTGTAAAAATAGCTGCTTATTTCATCCTAATTTTTCTACCTCGTTCTTATTACCTTGTTACTTCCCACAGGTGCTTATACTAGAAGATGTATGAGAGACTATTTGTCTTTTTAAAAGTCTTCCTCTGGTTAGAGCTTTATGCAAATCGGCTCTAGTCAGCTGATGTGAAAAATGACAAGAGGATACATTATTTTTCCTTGGGGGGATTACCTGTTTTTTTCTACTCTTCTTTCTCTTCTTGTTCTCCTTATCTGTGCCATTTTGTTGCTCTCCTAACACGGAGTTTTCTTTTTTTTTTTCGCTGGGGGTATAACTATTAGCCCCAGAGAAGCATGTTATCCACAAAAGCCAGCAGTGTGTGTGTGTGTGTGTGTGTGTGTGCAGTAGGGCTGTGAGGAATAATACATGTTTTTCATGTGATTTATTATTAGCCACTATGGAATCATAAAGATATGCATTTTAACATCTAGGCAATGCTTTTCAGTTCACGAGGTGCAACTCGCTCCGGGTTTTGTCTGTGGAATGTGGAATATTTAATTCTGTACTTTCCTGCACTATACAATGCAAATATCTGGACTGACCATCACATTAATATGAACTTGCATTAACATTATATATGATTAAATACGAGTTTGTTAATCGAGTTTTACTCGCATGCTCAGTGACAGAAATTTCACAAATTGCGAAATGTAGCTCTCATGCTATTTAGATAATGGACATAAACTGCAGAATACAGCATACATATGAACTATTATTATAAAATTATGTGGGGCAAAAGGCAGAAATAGAATTTACATAGAAAAATACACTTTGTATATGTAAAAAAGCCACACAGATTAACATGGGAGTGTACTGCAGGCAGCAGTGCTTACCATATCTGGTGTTTCCAATACGTCTGTTCTCTGCTGGCTTTCCAGAGGAATGCTGGAAGCTGGGCTTCTAAAATACAATTTGACCAAAGTCCGAGACAACCGTTAAAAATGGGATGCTGTGATTTTTTTTTCTATTTCATATCTTGCTCTGAAAAGCTCATTGCATTGCACTGTTCAAAGGTTTGGTTTCCTGCTGGAAACACTTTGTACAGAAGGCTGTACGTGGAAGTGCGAATAGCCAATGACATTGCAGCCTTTATAAGTCTGAAGCTTGTGGCCAGCAAAGTGTATAAAATATATCAGACATTACAAGGGCCAGCGGTGGATATCTAAGATGGAGACCAGACAACATCTATACATCATCTATACATCATGTGTTGTCTTACCACAGGAGCTAAGACATGAGTCTGCTATTTGCTGACTCATCATATAATAACACCTCCTCCCATTAATCCTTGTGCTCTGTTTTCTGCTTCCTGTTATGTATTCTCTACTTCATTCCTCCAAATGATCTGGTTTAGGCACTAACGTTATCTACATAAAATCAAATTGAAAGGGAATCACAGAGGAGCTCATACAAGCATCTGGCACACCTCATAAGAGGGTCATTAATAGTAGTGGCCACAGTGAAGAGCCTTGTGCATCTCTTCTCATCTATGTCTGCTGTATGGTCCTGACTTAATGTTCTTTTCTTGACTGGCCTTTTATTTGTGACTGCCCAAGAGGCTTCTGTGCTGTGCTATGTGATGGTTTTAATACCTGTAGCAACTTCTAAGCTATTACCTTGTATCGATTGGACTCACATAAGCCACTGACCTAGAACTTTCTGTTCCTGTTCTTTATTCCTTCACAAATATTTGGTCAAGATGGCAGCCCTATTATCCTTCTACTGCCATTACATTTCTATTGATCTGACAGTCTTCGCTTGCAGCTGGCTTCACCCCAATTATTCTTCTATTGGCGTATTTCAGCTAGAAAAGCTTTCTTCCCCTAGTGGACTTTTCCAGTTCCAGCAGTACAGGTCCATTCATTATTTCTGTAATCGCTAACATGTGTGGAGCTTGGCACAATTTGTCCTTCAAAGCATTCCACAGTTGAGCTTGTTGTCTACAGTAAGAATACTTATCAAGATGTGTTTAGTGGACAGGAACCTAACAACGCAGTTGTGAATCTCCAACCTTCAGAGCTTCTCCGCAGCAGCTGTCATGCCTAGATGAATCTAGTCCTATGATGAGCCACACAAGTAGCCCAGGGGTCATCTGTGAAAAATGTTTACGTAACAATTCTGCCACTGCAGTTCAGCTGAGATATCTGTGCAGCCATCTTTGGTGCTTGAGTGTGAGAGAGAAGACAGTTTAACCTTCGCTGACCTACATTAGTGTGCACAGTGATGTAAATCATGTCACATGCAAACTGGGGGAGGACACCATACTTAAATGAGGTTTTTGTGTGTGCTGTATGGTGAGCTTCAATCCCAAAGAGACTCCCGGAAGAGTAAACTAAGCTTGGTACATGTATGTGTAATTACACATCAAATATAATACTGATTAAAAGTGGTAATGACACAGACTCTTTCTGTCCAACTCATTTTTTGCCTTAAAAAAAATTAAATGCTTAAGAAGACATAACACATAGTACCTCTCATATGTATTATACTCACTCTCCATTCTTTTTATATACTGGTCATTCTTCATTTATTAGAAGTCAAAATATCATGTGGTGTAACCATTCCAAACATTAGCACAATTCTGAAAACTCATTTGAATCTTTTTCTATTTTTGATTTTATTATATATTTGGCATCATTTTAAAAGTGTTTTGCATGTTACTGAGCAAAACTGCAATGCATTTACATTTATAGTTCTTTCATAATTCACTAACAAACATTGTCTGAAGTTGTTCTTTTTTTTTTTAAAACCATCCGGTGTGACCATCAAGAAAAGACTCTTTTGAGGCTTTTATATTCAAAACAATTCAATGACAAAAAGGCGCATCATTGAGCAAGATCCGTGGACACATCGACAAAGTTCCTAAGACATTTGGTTTTCATATATAGCCACTCTATTGTTGCTATATGTGCGTGTCATGTGGTATGACCTCAAGAACAGTGAAAATTAAAATATATCTGTGTGTATACACATATATATATATATACATATATATATATATATATATATATATATATATATATATATATATATATATATATATATATTATATATATATGTATACACATATACACACAGATATATTTTAATTTTCACTGTTCTTGAGGTCATACCACATATATATATATATATGTGTGGTATGACCTCTTGAGGTTATATATATATATATATATATATATATATATATATATATATATATATACATACATACATACACACACACACACATCAGATTCAATAATGTGTTTTGGTGGGAAGTGATTTTCTATCTCAGTGGTCAATTTTGTGTCTGTAAAAAATTCTACCAGATAGACTAACTCATCCTCTTAAAAAAACATCTATCATTAAATGAAAAAAGGTACTAAACTTCACCCCTGAGGATTACCCCATTAAAGACAAGCAATGGTACAGTAGTATCTTTTCTTCTGAGTGTATACAGACACCTCAAATTAGATCATCAACACCTACAATTTCTCAGAATAGCTGACTGCCATAACTGCCACAACACAAAAAATGCATCTGTTATAGACTCACCAGAGCCTTTCATCCCCAAGCTATTTCTCTCCAAATAAAAAGAGATGCCTCCCCCATCTTCCCCCTCTCTTTTCCTCTCTCTCTCACCTCCTTCCCTCCCTTTCTATTCCACTCAGTTCGAAAATGAACCATAAAAATAAAATCCTTTAAAATCCTGCCAACACCAGTGAAGAAGGAAGAGAGGAAACGACCTCCTCCACTCCTGTAATTTATCCACTCATCTAAAAACCCTCCTCGTGTTCACTCTTCTTTCTCCCACCCATTTTGCAATAACCTATATACAGAGTCCCTGCTGAAAAACTCTGAATCGATACTGACTGCAAGTAATCTGTGGACCTTTGCTAATGTCGTGTTTCGTTTCATTGCATCTTGATTCTTTATTGATTTCTCTGTTTCTTCATTAAAACAGCTCTTCCTTCTCTTGTAGCACTATATGTTAAGCCACATTGTGATCAATAATCATTTGTAATTAAGCTACAGCAAAAGTTTGCATTTAATGAATTCCTCACTCCAGAAAACACTGACAGCTTGTTTATTGCTAGAAAAGGGTCCATTTATAGCACTGTAGAAGCTCTCGCTGGGCCTGTTTGTGTTTTTAACTTTCTGTTTCTGATGCAAAGCAGGTCCATGCAAATCAAAACCAGCTCCAAGCTGCACAGCACAATTAAAAACCCATCCCCTTTTCTCAAATATTCCCCTATTGGAGTCGGCAGATAGCTAACTATGCCCACTAAAATGGTACAGGATCATTTATCATTAAGCATCCCACTTATATACATGTATAGATATTGTGCAGGGGAGAATACTTGCTTATAAAATGCAAATTTACAGCTTCCTCCACCTTAGTAATAGAACAGCAGAGAATGGAGAGCTGCACCTAACACCTAACCTCTTCGTCATCTGGCCCATATCAATCATTACCCGTTTGGTCTCATGACGTTCAAAAGCAGAGCTGATTGAAGTTTAAAGCAGCATGTAGAGCAAAAGCTGCCTATTTTTGTGCCCCCAGCTATGACACTTTGCATGCCATGGGAAAAATGACTAGCAGCCACTTTATGCTCATATGTAAACAAAACTTCCTACGCAAAAACCATGAGAAAAATCTCAAACCTGACCTTAGATCAACACTGAAGGCTTCCACCTATATGTCGTTGCACAGGCATGCAGGATCATTTGAATATTCAAAAACATCTATAGCTTTGCACCAACTGCTGTTGCTACTGGGTATATTGTTTTGCAGCTGCTGAGACTCTTAACAAACTGAAGTTTGTTAAAATGAACAATAAGAAGCAGGTCCTGTTGGCACTGGAACATGATTGCAGTTACAGCCATCAATCTGAAGAAAAGTTGTGTCTAGTCACCACCTGTTCAGCTTTGTATATAAAGGAATCTCCCCCAACCCTGGAAGTGTAAGTGGACACCATGTTCACCACTGGGTAAAAATCCCACACAGAGTCAAAATAGTCCTGACCACAAAACAAAGAGGACTTGTCTAGCTAACTTGCAAAATATTTGAACACAGCTTCAAAAACAAGGGACTTGAGCAGCCAAATAAAAACAGTGGAACTCAATTATCCAAGTACAAAACAAGAGGACTTAACTAGCTGACTGAAAAACAAGAGGACTTAACTAGCTGACTGAAGTACAAGAGGACGTAACTAGCTGACTGAAAAACAAGAGGACTTAACTAGCTGACTGAAAAACAAGAGGACTTAACTAGCTGACTGAAGTACAAGAGGACGTAACTAGCTGACTGAAAAACAAGAGGACTTAACTAGCTGACTGAAGTACAAGAGGACGTAACTAGCTGACTGAAAAACAAGGGGAATCAACTAGCTGACTACAAAACAATGGGAATCAACTAGCTGACTGCAAATCACAGGGACTTAACTAGCTGACTGAATATCAAGTGGACTTAACTAGATGACTGCAAGTCAAGAGGACTTAACCAACAATTAGCCAAATGTAAAACATCAGGAATTAACTAGTTGACTGCAAAACGAGGGGACTTAACTAGCTGACTGCAAAACAAAGGGACCCAACTATCAACTAGCCAAATATAAAACACCGGGTCTTAACTAGCTGACTGCAAAACAAAAGGAGTTGACGAGTTGACGAGTTGACCTACAAAACAAGAGGATTAAATCTGATTGAAGAACATGGGGCTTAACTAGCTGACTGCAAAACAAGGGGACTCAACTAGCCGACTAGCCAAATGCAACTAATTCAACTAATTGACTGTAAAAACAAGGGGAGCTGACTAGATAAAATGCAAAAAAAGAGGATTCAACTACTATCTAGTCCAATATAAAACACCGGGACTTAACTAGCTGAGTCCTAGATAACTGAGATAACTTTATCTGTAATCACTCGTTCATGACAAAATTGAAAAAATTGGCTGCAGAATTCACTGACTTCACGCATGCTGTAAAAAAAAGAGGTGATTTCAAGCTTGTACTGCAAAACAATCCAATGGTGTCCGAAAGGGTACGTCAGTTTGTTCTCCTGATGAATCTTGTAGACAGAACACATTTCCGCCTTCAACTGAGCCGTGCCTTATTACCACAGACCTCCATTTGCATTGCTAAACAATTTCTGGTGGCAGGCAGTTGATAAAACCTGTGAGCTTCCCTCTGTCCTTACTTCTGTGCACAACCTCCTGCTACATACTACAGGATTTCACCAGAAACATTTCATTACGAAGGCTAGATGTGGTAGTAGTGGGTATCGGAACAGTGTAAATATCAGTTCTGTTTCAAAAGACAGTCACTTTAGCAGGATCAGGCTTGGTGTGGGGGTGTCGGGTAAAGAGAGCGACTGAATGAGTCGACTAGCTCTCTGCATGACTGCAGAAAGAGCCTGCAGGCACCTTGGCTTTTAATAAGTCACATCGAGGTGCAGGATTTTAGAACACTCAATTAACTTCTACTGATGTCTGTAAAAGAGAGAGCGAAAGCGAATGAGGAAAAAACGCAAACGAGCAGGGCTGAGAATGAATGAGCACTGAATATCCATTACAGGCTTGAGAGAGTGACTGAGAGCAGGAGTAAATATGGGGGAAACAAGAAAAGTAACAGTGACTACGAGTTTGCTGCATGAAAATATAATAGATGTGAAAGAAAATCTCATAGTATAAATAAAAGGATAATATATAATATATTATCGAATAATAAATAAGACCATATCGATTTTAGATTTTAAACTAGACATTGAACTGTATATAAAATGCCATTGTTTGACCTTTTAAGATTCCAGCTTACTACTTAGTTCTACTTCTTAAACCATATTCCATACAGTGAACCTAATAGGAAACATATGTAGGAACACCTGTTCACCAGCTCAGCAGGAGAAAAAATGTGATCTCAGTGACTCTGACTGTTGCATGGTTGCTGGTGCTAGACGGTTCGGTTTGAGTTTTTCAGAAACTGCTGATCTGGGATTTTCACACACAACTGTCTATAGAGAATGGTGTGAAAGACAAATAAAAAACATCCAGTGAGTGGCAGTTCTGTGCATGGAAATGCCTTGTTAATGAGAAAGGTCAGAGGAGAATGGCCAGACGGTTTCAAGCTGACAGTAAGGCTATGGTAACCACTGTTTAACCACTCTTTACAACCGTGGTGAGCAGAAAAGCATCTCAAATCACACAACATGCCAAACTTTGAGGTAGATGGGATACAATAGCAGAAGGCGACACTGGGTTCCATTTCTGTTAGCCGAGAACAGGAATCTGAGGTTACAGTGAGTGCAGGCTCACTCAAACTTGAAAAATTGAAGACTGGAAAAAGACCAGGTGACATTTTTTTCAATCTTCAACTCTCCAGACTTGGAATACAACTAAGCAGCTCTATAAGTCCCAGTATATTAGGACTATTTATAGCTTCTGCTCACGCAGAATACCCTCGTATTTGAGAGGTCCTAACATGCTTCCAATACTCTGGGACACTTATAGCATTCTCCAATAACTTTCAGTTGTCCAAGTGTAAGCACTAATCAAAACCTTAGGTCACGTATCCTGCAGTGTTGTGCTCTGTTTGGGCTAAAACTGTATTTTTACTAAAAGTGAAGCAATACTAAAAAGATTTGTTTTTCTTACATGAATCTTATATGTGCTTGGCTCACTTCATTCACTTCATCATGAACATTAAAAACACTTATTTTCGCTAATTTTCATAAAATTATTGGTTTTTGTAAATATGAAACTGAAAGGTGATTCTTATCCATCTCTTATTGTCACCCAGAGCTGTACATTCTCTCTCACACAAGTACAAGTAACATCAGGAGATCTACAACCATGTAATGCATGTTTGTGCATCTGTTACCGTAAATATTGCCCACATTGGTAGTAGTCAAGATGAAGGAGGTTTTGTACTTTAAAAGCAGTTTTTCTTTTGTATTGCAACGGCTTTAAATGAATTTGATTGGGTTAACAGCTTATCATTTTATGTAGTGCTCAGAATATGTAGATTAAAAGTGAAATAAATAGCCTAGTATCTGTTACAGGGATGTATTTCTGCCTCACTCCTGATCACATCGTTGACGTCGTGGCTGATTGTGATACAACAGAGAGTCGGAACAATTCTTTTCTCTAAATGCACACATGCAAGTGTGACTTCATTACATCCCTTTACACGTTCAGCACTTCCCCTTGTCCATTTGGGGGAAAAAACAGCAAGATTCTTCCAATCTAGCAGGAGATATCTGCTAAAAAAAACAGTTTGTTTTAAGTGAATAAATGAAGTTAAAAAAAAAGAAAGAAAAGAACTAGCTGTATTTTTCTAACTTTTTTTTTTTTTTTTTGCAAAAACTGAAAACCTTGCAGTTGTGTACACTTAGCTATATTCTAACTGGATGCAAAGTTTTCAGACGAACCCTGACCATAAAGTAAATAACAGAAGTGACACAGTGACACAAACTACACTGTGTGATAGCTACAATGTTTCAGCAGAGGTAGTTACCTACTACTTCCTAGTTAACTACAGATACAGGTAGTTACAGTACTGACACTGGCGACTCCTTCCAAAACAACTGCTAAACAGAAAACCTTACCATATCTACAGTTACAGGTTTTTTTTAATCTGTTTATGTGTGGTGTCCATCATACCAAGTCCCTGTGTGAGGTGTTAGAAATGATAACGTGTTAGAATGAGTGCATTAATATAAGCTTGTGATTTGCTTTGCAGTCAGAACTTCTGTCTGAGCTGAGCTGCTATAGAAATTTAATCACCTTCTGCACTGTTATATAATGCCGCATTCACGGTGCCTTGTAAGTTGCAACCTGCAAGTTGTAATGATGTCATCTCCCACCTCTGGATGTTCGACGTGTGAAATGGGAAGAAAAAAAAAGGATGCCTCCACGAAATGTCTTTTGTTTGCTCTGTCAGAGCATAAAGCTCATAAAAAGCTACTTTAAGCACACTTTTACAGTTACAGGCCTGAGTGGCTACTGGTTCTGTTTCACTATAGTGACCTTTAAACAGTCATGCAACATTTTGGATGGAAATTGCATCACAGCAACAACAGCAGATAACAGTGAGTAGCTTGACAACAAGCTAACGTTAGTGATAACCTTCTCAAACCAGTGATTAGTACGGTCAATGTTTTATATTTAACCAAGTACTGCATCTGTATATTAAGTGCTCTAAACAAGGCCAATACTGTTATAAACTAATTTAAAAGTAATGAAGGGGAACTTTACATGGTTCACAGTGTGAGTGGCCATGTTGATTTGATGGCACTCCATAAACATGGAAGGAAGTACTAGTTGAGAAGACTAACCCAAGTTGACGAGTTGAAATTTCTTGTTGAGGGGTGTTTTCCAATTTTACCGGTTGTAGGCAGGGAGTTAAAAGTTGCAGCTTTGCCTCGAACGCAGAATAAATCTTTATAGTTTCTGATTAGAGATAATATCCTAGAATGGGCAAGGAACTAAAACAGTTGCAACAATGTAAGACATCTATAGTGTTCTGTAGTACCCTTCTAGTGCACAGGGTATTAAACCACAACTGCAGTAAAGACAACTTTTCACTGTTACAAAACAAGCTTTAGTAATTGCATGTAAACACTGTTTTTATGCTGGGTAAAAATTAGCAAAATAAAGATATCATTTGACTAATAAGCAAAATTCAGTACAGAAAGCTCTATTTCTGGTCCAGAGTAAGCACCTTCTCCAAAAGCAGGAACTAAAAAACTGGAACTATGGTCCACAGAAATACTTCCATCCAGCACCACAAAGGGTTTATGTCTTTGTCCTGTTCCCTTGAGGGAAACCTTAAATATTATTACATACAACCTGACAAAAGAAGGTTTCCCTTTCTAAAAAGGATACAAGTACCTACAAGCATTTAAGAACCTTATTGACAAAACAAAAAACATGTGCAAACTTGATAACGGCCACAAAAAATGTCCAAGCTGAACAGCAAAACAGTATGTACTTTTTCAATATTAATTATGCTATTTAAAATATGCTATTTATGGAATTTCTATGTAAAAGTGTAAAATGCAAAATCGCAATGTGATTTATGAAGCCTGGGTATGATTTTTGGAGTATAAATGAGTACAACCAGAGAGCAAGTATTAAATTTGGTTGCCTGTTTTGTCTAGTTGAAGACTAAATTATATGTCGTAATAATGAGAGCATTTATCTAAATTATGCCTTAGAGCAAAAATAATTAATTCCCATCCACCTTATTAACAAAATGTACACTGAAGTTTATGAACAGCATTTGTATTTTCTTTTTGAACAGCATTTGTATTTTGAACAGTTTCTCCACCCAGCTCACTGCCTTTAGTTGGTGTTATACTTCAGCTTCGAGTTCAGTTTACTTTTCCGGGAGTCTTTGAGTTCTGAACTCGCTGAAGCTACTGAGAAGAATTAGCACACATCATCATTTAAGTATTGTTTCCCAACACCCCCCTCCTCCCAACCCCACCCCTACTTTGCATGTGACGTCATGCACGCAGTTTTTTTTAAATCACACAAAACATGCCTACTAACTCAATGTAACCTATTGAACACGCAAATTACCACTCGTTATTTGGGATTTTAAAACAGCAGAGCCTGTGTGTTTAGCTAGCTTGTAATATTCCAACATATACTGTAAAGCTGTATTTTAGTAGCAGAACTGTGATTCAGACATCAGTGCAGAACCGATTCGCCCAGAGACTTCAACAAGTAGGGATATTTCAATAATTGAGCAGGTTCACAGCCAGTAAAGCTTTCAAAGCCACTGCCAGTGAACTCATCTCTCAACCACACTGGCAGCAAAACACACACACACACACACACGGAGTGACCACAGAGTTCCTGCAGCACAGAAGCAGCTTTGTGGAGCCTTTGGTGTACCAGAACAGAACAAAGCACCCTGTGTGCGAAGCATCCCAACAGCTGGGACACACAGAAAACTTCGGACACGCTTAACCACCATGGGACATTTTCATTGTTTCTGCACCACCATTTCCTTCTTTTCCTTCTTTGTCCCGGCTTTTCCTCTGTATCTCCATTTCCTTTCATCATCGCCTCTTCTCTACTACAGTCACGGTTTCAGTGGTGGGGATGCTTAATCAGAAAAACAAGGGGAACGGCTGATAAGCCATCAAACAGCCAGCACAAGAAAGTCACTGAGCGTGAATTTGTAGGCTTTGCAGATCAACAGAGAGCCAAGGAATGCAAACTTTGTGCTTCGCCAGCAGAAACTGCTGAAGGGAAATCCGACTGACTCTATTCTGTAATGCGTCTTTTCATGTATTCACGTACATGCCATAGCTTTATTGATCCTCACATGTAACGTTTCATGACATTACAATATCATATACAAAACCTTACTTGTGGTATTGAGATTTCTAAATTATATGAATGTGTATCCCAGTAGGTATATATGTTTGTATTCCTTTATATTGCGTGTGCATCCAGCATCTCTGTGTGTGTGTGTGTGTGTGTATGTGTGTGTGCGCATCACTCCAAACTGTCTTGCGTGTCATGTGATATTCTGGATGCCACCTCTAATAACCGAGAAACACAACAGCTGCAGCAGAGCCAAGGGCATCGTTACTAACTGACTACCACAGCTGTAAAATCCGCTCATGTGATGAGAAATATTTTTAAAGTTCTCATTTCTTGTGCAAATCACCATCACCACCGGGATTCTGTGTAGGGATGCACCGGACGGATATGAGCACTGGTATTGGAGCTGATATTGGCTTGAAATATTCAGTATTTATACTGGCATATAAATTTATATGTGGCACGTAAACACCATTTTGGCAAAAACTATTTGTTGTGGATTTTTATTGGCTGATTGCCAGAATTCTGATTAGAAATTGAAGGGAAATTGCTTACATCCATATCAAATATGTACATATGTGTGAAAACCTGTGAGATGTCACTCAATTCTGGCAAAACAAACAAACAAACAAACAAAAAAAAAAAACACAAAAACTTGCCAAAATTGGGTTTTTATTTTCCAAAAAAAAAAAAAAAATCACATTGAGAAAGGAGCCAATTTAACAGTTGTTTAAAACCTTTTAACTGCTTAAAAGCTTGCTAGCTAAGTGTGCTGTGTGCCTGAGACAGTAAATGTCAGGCTCTGATCAATTTGTTGTATAGCTACAGTATGTGCTGTAGTGAAACAGACATAAGCCTAATCAATACAGTGTGTAAACAGATACCGGCTGTCAAAACGATGCCAATGAAATCTTTACATGCAATTTTCTCCCTTTTCACTTTTGGGGCTACTCAGATTTTAAAAACTTGATTGACATACACATTAAAGGGAAACATATTTCACTATAATCTATAGTTTTTAAACCCATATTACATTACAAAAAGGTTGAATTTTTTTTACCATATGAGAGTTTTTCCCAGGATGTCATGTATATTTTTAGATCCAATCCACACATACAGTGTATTTTACGCCGACACAGTGGGTAGTGCTGACGCCTTTAGAGCTCGAGGATCCCTGGTTCGTTCCTGAGCTTGTGTTACTGTCTCTGCTGAGTTTCTGTGCATGTTCTAACCACATCTGCGTGGGTTTCCTCCAGGTTTTTCCATTTTCCTCCCACCTTCCAAAAACATGCCAACAGATGGCTTGGCTAAAGCCTGTGTGATTCCAGCGGTCTTTTTACAATTATTTCTTGTCACATTGTACAAGATGATCCCAGTAAGAATTCTATAACAGACTGTGCGATAATGTGTTCTTCATGTCAGATTAAATGATGAAGATAGCTACTATTTTTTGCCATACTGGGTGCACAGGTTAGTAGCTCTTCAACTGGAAAGCATGTAATAGTTTCATGTTGTCATAATAGTAAATAAACTCGATGAACAGAGCGCTTAGTTAGCTACACACCTGGAAGCTGTAATCCATCCTCTATTTCTTTTCTACGTCGCATCCCTTTTTGTCCTGTCGTGATATAACTGTGACGAGACATAGAGACTTTTTCTCTGCTGCCACAATTCAAGAAACCCCATAAATCCCATATGTTTTGTTTACGTTTTGCCATTACCTCTACCGTATTTGTAGCTGTCCTGTGAGTTTTGTGTAATCCCACACTGTCCTCCTATTGGTGGATTTGAGACGAGTGTCATACCAGCGCTCATACGGTGAGATTTTAATTAAAATATATATACACTGCCAGAACTTTCTCGTCGGCTGTCTTTGGTCGCAGTGCCTCTAAATCAGCTGAGTGCCTCACATTGTGTGTTATAAAACAACCGATCTCAAATTAGCCTTTACAATGTGTGACTGTGCCTGTGTGCATTGTGTAAAGCCAGTATAAGACAGACTGCCCCTAGGTGTGACTGAGTTTGTGAATGCGTACAGTATGTGTTGAATCCAGGGTGTACTCCCACATCACACTCAGGATAAAGTGCTCCCTGAAAGTGACTGAGTTTATGCCTATGATTGTGATTGATTTAACACAGGTCACACACGTAAACAAACTTTGCTATAGGCTCTGACTGGAAAGTTCAAATTCGTGTGAGGCTATTTGCTTGATTTGAATTCTGCCACTGCTGTATAATGCACAAATGCATGTACTGTAAATCTGCACGTTCAGAATGATTTGCTCACATCTGTATGTTGATATGGTTCTGTTAAGGCTAATTACTCATACACTTTCAGAAAGAAAGGTACCAAATTGCACTTTTTTTATCTTCTCACTGGGGTCGTGCCATATTTTATACCTTTAATATGTTTTACCTGGAAACCTTTCTAAATAATTTACAGTAACATAACTTGACCTTAAGGACCACTACTCTAAAAGCTAACTAAGGTACACCACATGCATTTCAGAGGCACGAGACATGTAATAGTGATGGTACCACCTCAGCGACAAGGTTTGGTACTTTATTTTCTGAGTATTACTGCCATGTGATATATTGTATACAGCCTGTGTGTGAATTTGTTATTTATATGCTGCATGTACATGTTTTATTTGGTTCCTGTTTGAATAGTAGGATAAAGGTACAACAAAGTTTCCTTCAAATTCTGATCAGAAACATGAAGAGTCCCTCAGAGTTGCTGCGTTTTTCCTCCATACTTTTCGCAGTCTCAGGTTTCACAGAGAGCGACTCCCAATGATTTGCTGCCCTTCCCCCTTAAAACAGAAAAAATCATGGAGACCATTCTACTTCCATTTAAGAAACTGAATTAAACATATAATCCTGTCCTGATACTAATATGTAGATATTTGTAGAAAAATCAGTCATTTTTGTTTATTTCACAGTTCTGCGTGCAGCCCCGCTCCAACACCTCAAAAGCAAAATATTTGGGATGCTTGCACTAACGAGATGCTTATTTTAATCTAACAAACTGACGATTTGGTGTGAGTTTACTCTGTGTTTGGATGGAAAACATAGACAGAGAGCAAGAAAAGGCGATCCTGGCATTCCACACCACACCACACCATACACACACACACACACACACACACACAGAGCTTGGCAGATGTGGGGAAATCGTTCCTCCCTCTGCATTGCAAGACACGCTTCATTAATCAAACTCTGTGAGATAATAATAATAATAATAATAATAATAAGTTTAATTTACATAGTGCCTTTCTCATACCCAAGATCACTGTACAACCAAAAAAGAACCACACAAAATACACAGAAGAGAAGAGAAAAAATAACAAAAAATAAATACATAAATAATACAATAAAATTTATAATAATAATAATAATAATAATAATAATAATAAAAACAGCAGAGCATTCTGTTTGCATGGTCCCTTTTTACACATTGTTTCACACACACACACACACACATTGAAATATATATACATATAAACCATACAGAGCTCTGCAGGTAGAGAAAGCTATTCTGTCTGGGATGCATGCATAATTTAACCCACACCTGTCACGCGCTCATGGTCAGCTCGGTATAGCCTTACCTGAGCCGGTGCAGCTCGAAATTATTTACACAATGCAATGCATTTTTTTCAAGAATAACCTCATTTTCCAAAATTGTGAGCAGCTCATGAGAAACCTTCCAAAATGCATGGAGCACTATGGAGAATTCTTTTGCTATTAGAGAAGAAAAAAAACCCATACCTGTAAAATGTTCTGTTTATTCTTCCATCCTCCTCTGGGCTGTGTAGGTATTCCTGTATTCCTGTCACTTTTTCCGCAGTTCCTATTCCACTCGAAGCACTTCTTCTCACTGCTGAAATGCAGCTTGTGGATGTCAGAGATGCTCTCCCAGCATTCATCCACAACACATCCGCACAGATTCACCTACAGGACAATCTCTCAGCTCTATCAGGAATCAGACTAATCTAAACAAATGTCCTTCTGCGTGTAAAACCAGTGCTTTACGAGTCTCTATAAGCTCACAGCGCTCCTGCTTATAATCCATGTGAATCCACCTCTGTCTGCTTTCTATTGTTGGAGCCCTTCACGACACAAACCCCGCCCAGAAGCAAGACGCCACATCTGATTGGTCCACGAGCCGCAAGTCCCGCCTCCGCATGAACCGTAATCCAATCAGAAGTATTTCAACGAGTAACGGGTCCAGTACCTTTAAAAAGGTCCAATCCAAACCTTTAAACTTACATACATTTCCCTTGTCCTGCATTTTAATTGCTTTTAAACCACTAAGACTTGCAGCAACACTGAAAATATTGGAAATATATACTTAGTGCGGTTTCTTCTGATTTTTCAGACGCATAATTCCCATAACTTTTAAACGTATAATTATCCAGTCTTATAAAAAAATACCGTGAATATGTAGCCAATACAAACATGATGCTTTTATACTTTCTGAAAAGGATTTTTCCCTGATATTTCATTCCCTAATATTGTCCTGTAGGTAAAAATCGACACGATTCCAACCCTCCAAGGTCCTAGAAGTTGCATAAAAATTTACTACACATTTCAAATACATTTTAAGGTAGTTTTAAATTATTGTATCAAATACAAAAAAATAAAAAAATATTCATTTTTTACTATACAGTGGTTTTGAGCTAAAACATTCTTTGAAGATATAATACACACAACGCTATGTATCACTCGTGCAGGACCCTTAGACAACAACATCGAAGATGGCGGCTCTGGTCGGTTCCCTCGTTGCGTACGGCAGTGATTCAGATTCAGAAAATGAGCCCGAGTCCAATACAAATACAGAACAAGCTGATCCAGATGCAGTGGCACATCTCCAGCCTTTGAAATCTGGAAAAACTACAAGTTTGGTTCTTAATTCGGCGCCTGAGGTCGCTGTAAAGGTAAGGTAGCTAGCTGGTTAGCTGGTTAGCTAGCTACATGCCGCCAAACGTCTCTTAGGAAGTTATCTCAGTGACATAAATGTCTGTGTATCAGTAACTGTCGCGTATTTAATGTTTAAATGTGTTTGTGGGTCTTCAGTGACTTTAGGAAATTAGGTTTAGCAAAGTACAGTGGATAATTATGACTTCTATATAATAGGCAGGTAGCTAGTTAGCCTGTTAGCTATTATAGTTTCTTCAAATGTCCAAACGTGTGATACATGAATTCCTCATGACATGTTTCTTGAACACTTCACATCTTAAGCATGTGTCCAGTACAGTTTAAGTCATGTTTCTTCCTGTTGTTGGTGCATTGTAGGAAGATGTTGAGACAGGAACGCATCTGGATCCCTCCCTCAAGGAGATCAGCTACAATCCTACCTACGACACCATGTTTGCACCTGAGGTGAGATCTGATCATCTAACCAGCTTGTTCAAGTGTGTTTCCACAGGTGTCACTGCTTTCTGAAAACTGTTTGCACGGTAAGATCTTGAAATGAGAATGAAAATGTGTGGTTTGTAAACACCTTGCAGGCAGTAGTTCTTGTTTTCCTCCTCAGTTTGGTGACCAGCCGTGTCTCCTGTATCATACCACAGCAGTGAGAGGGACAGATGAAGCCTTACGTGTGCAAACCGAGCGTTAGAAAGATAGTTTTTTGAGAACTACAGAACTGTGAAAAAGTCTTAGGCACCCTATTTTTTTTTTAGTACAAACTTTCTTATAGATTTTTATTTTCTGACTTCTACATTATTGATTCAGTACTAAAACATTTTAGATTCCAAACATTAGTTTTCCAGCACAAAATTAAACGTTACACAAAAAATGTTTGTATGTCAGTAAAGAAAGCAGCAGATTCCATAAGAGACACTTTTCAGATAAAAACATAATGAAGGCTGCTGGGTTTCGCTGCAGAAATAAGAAGCGAGTCGACAGTCAAAGTCTCCAGAAGAACTGTGGCTGCTTCTGCAAGATGCTCAGTAACACTTACAGCTCATTTCCTTATAAAACTGCACACACTGCACCTGAGATACTATATATTTTTTTTAATGTAGAAAGATTTAATTTCATTATTTTTGAAGGCATCTTTGCTCTACAGCATTTCTTTACATGTGCCTAAGACTTTTGCACAGTACTGTGTATTTCTACAAATGTATTTATGACACTCTCATTATTAGATGAGAGAGAGAGTGATTGTGAGGAAAGGCAGTGCTGAGCCAAACAAATAAAAAAATATCTTGAAAGCGTCAGCAGTGAGGTATCTATCCCATTATACACTCTGAATAACACCTTGTGTTACAGTTTGGACCTGTTAATCCGTTTAAAACTCAACAAATGGCCGCACCGAGGAACATGCTCTCGGGATACGCCGAGCCTGCCCATGTCAACGACTTCATGTTTGAACAGCAACGGAGGACGTTTTCTACTTTCGGTAAGAGTCATGCATGACGCTTGCTGAATCTCATATCACAGGAACAGCTAAATCCTTACATTTTGCAGTTATTGTGATTCTAATTGTCTTATGTAATGGAGCACATCTTTACTGTAGCTCTGGGTTCTTGTGTAGGAGTGGCAGCGAAATAAATCTCAGACATTATAATGGTGTGTGTCAGTTACAGAAGCAACCAGTCTGAGTCAGAAGACACTCTGATTTACTGTTTTCCTCAACCAGAGCCGATAAAACACACCTATGCTTTAAAAAACGCCTCTCCACATCCGAAAGCCTCAGAAACCTTTTAAATCATCATTCGGTACATAACTAACAAAGATGCCAGACGAAAACTGATCTATAGAATCAAGCAGCAGAACAAACCGTCTTCTGTTTTTCTACAAATGTCTGTGGAAGTTTAATGACAGAAAGAAATGATCCAACCAGTTTGAGACAACTTTTGGTTTGTGTCACGGTGCTATCATGTGGCCATGAAGAGATGCACATGGTGAGCAACAATACTCAGATAGGCTGTGGCATTCACATGATGATTGATGGGTATTAACAGGCCCAAAGTGTGCCAAGAAACATTCCCCACACCATCACACCACCTCCACCAGCCTGGACCGTTGACATAAGGCAGATTCCTCAGTTTTTCCAGTCTTCAATTGTCCAGATTTAGTGAGTCTGCGCCCACTGTAGCCTCAGCTTTCTGTTCTTGGCTGACAGAAGTGGAACCCAAAGTCGTCTTCTGCTGTTGTAGCCCATCCGCCTCAAGGTTTGATGTGTTGTGCGTTTTGAGATACTTTGAGCTCACCACAGTTGTACAGAGTGATTATCTGAGTTACTGTTGCCTTTCTGTCTGACATTCTCCATTGACCTCTCTAATCAGCATGGCGTTTTCACCCACAGAATTGCTGTTCACTGGAAATTTTTCGTTTTTGACATCAACTCTAGAGACTGTTGTGTGTGAAAATACGGGGAGATCAGCAGTTATAGAAATACTCAAACCAGCCCATCTGGCACCAACAATCATGCCACAGTCAAAATCACTGAGATCACTTTTTTCCCCCCATTCTAACGGTTGATGTTGATGTTACCCATATCTGCATGATTTTACGCACTGCGCTGCTGCCACACAATCGGCTGATTAGATAACTGCATGAACGCGTAGGTGAAAAGATGTTCCTAATAAAGTGTTCAGCGCGCGTATTAAAACTAGATATGTCATATTTTGACGTTAAATTGCATTAGTCTGTAGGTTGAAACGAATCATGAGACTGCGCGACACATTGGAGGGCCCGATGAGCTAGCTAATGAATTTATGATTCCTCCATCCCAGTTAAAGGAATAGAAATTATTAGGACAATGTGGGAAAACAGCCAGTGTACTCCAGAATGCTTCTCCTTCATCATTCATTACATAAAATATGTTCACTGTGTTTTTCAGGCTATGCCTTGGACCCCTCCATGGACAACAATCAGGTTTCTTCAGCCACTTATATAGGAGCAGTGGATGAGGCAGAGAAACACAAAGGTAGCAGATCATGACCTTATGTCTTTTAATTACGCGATGACCAGTAGTGTCAGTAAACACCTTCCTTTCTGCACTCCACAGGGCAAACAGTGTTCGAGACGGGCCCAAGAAAAACGGAGAAGAGGAAGAAAGTGAAAGGAGGAGATGCATCGGAGATCGATGGCTTCCTGGGACCTTGGGCTAAATATCAGGATGAAAAAGATGTTGCTAAACCCACAGAGGTCAGCTGTTACAACGAGTTTCTTCAGAGTAGTACAGAATAGATGATGTCGTCTTTGAGCTTTTTAACACTTTTTCATTATTTCATTTGTTTTGGCTGGCAGGAGGAGCAGAAGGAGTTAGATGAAATCACAGCAAAGAGGCAGAAGAAAGGCAAAAATGAGGAAGAGGCTCCTGCAGAGGAGAAGACCATTCTACACGGTAAGAGTCTGTTCCTCCCGGTGGAGTTTTTTTCCCTCTGAAATCCATATTAAAATGTAAAACTGGCTAGTGTTTTTTGGTTAATATAGCTGAAGTAATTAATGCAGATGTAGTTGAAGTCATATGTTGAAAAATATTAAGGGTCAGCAATATGCCTAAAATGTCATGATATTTTCACAATAATTTTATGATAACTGTACTTCATGGAATAAGCTTTTTTTTTTTTTTTTTTGGCTTGAACTGCAGTGCAGTTATAGTTAATAGTCTTCATTTGTGCCCGTTTACCACATAGCGGTTGAACATGAGGCCTGGTTTAGGCTTGATTGATCCGCACTGGGCGTGTGAGTCTGAAATGGTGCCGTTACAGCTGTTGTGGGAGCCGTTACAGCTGTTGTGGGAGTGGGTTTGGCAATGTGTGGTTGTTGATCACCATGTCACGGGCGTGAAAATTCTTGATTTTGTTTACAGGCTGAAAATCCGCTCTCTGAAACCCCACAGGTGTTTGCACTGCTGTTTTGCAACAAGTGCCAATTTAAGGCAAATCAGTTAACTTGCAAATATTTCCCTTACTGCAATAGACATGGTATTTAACAGTATATGGAGCTGTTGAGCTCCAGCCATTACTTATAATTATGTATTGCTTTGGTAAAGAGATTGTTATATGTTTTTTCTACATCATATCAATTATACACTTTTGTAGGAGCCTTCACATGACAGAAAATATTGACATACAGTTCTGAACACTACAGCCTTTTCTCTTTTGCATGTATCTCAACCCCAAGTAATTACAGGATTTTCACAGGAAGTGAAAATTTATCCAGTTATTTTCACTGGATAAAAGTGAAAATTAGTATCTGACACCATTGAGGAACACAAATGTGCTGATTGTCTTAAAGCAGCCTAGACATTTAATTAAATATGTAATAGATAAAATAACAAATATAGCAGGGCAACTGAAAAGTGTTCACACAAGGGAGCAAAATTGGCAGTGCTCTCTGAGTAGGAGGGGCATACCTTATCTCTCATGTCAATCACAGCAACACTAGCCAATCGTGAGTGTCTGTGAGCTCATGTATGTGGAAGAGGGCAGATAGCACTTTCCTCCTGAGTGTGCTACGCTGCCCTGTGACACAGCACGAGCAGAAGTTAGAAAAGGCGGCTTCAGGTGTCACAGCTGATCTCTGTTTGCTCTCATATCAGTGCTGTAATAAATTAATTCAGTGAGGTTTGTTGTCCTGGATGAATTTCCCATTTTTATCAGCATTCAGACATTATAACTCTGGAGTTTATCCAATCCCAAGACTGCATTGGTATTATACTGCAGCTGGTATTTACACAAACTGAATCTATTAGGCTTTGTTTCTGATTCACTGTGGAACAGAACCAGCTCAATCAGCGTAATGTTCACAGGATGTTTCCACACACGGAGAGAGCACTTTGCTACAAGCTAGCCATTAAAACATCTTTAGCACACTGATATTTTTTAGAGTTTTTATGGTCATGTTTGTTAAACTAGCTTCTTTTTTGCTTAACATGACTTCTGTAGGCAGAAAGCATAAGAAGGTTAGAAAGTATATATATATATATATATATATATATATATATATATATATATATATATATATATATATATATATATACATACATACATATATACATATATAGATAGATATATATACATACATATATACATATATAGATAGATATATATATATATATATATATATATATAGAATTTTTTTTTGGTGAAATATATGCATATGTACATCGGATGGGTTTTCCCAGGCCTCAGTTACCTTGTGACAGATGTTCATATGTTAGTTTATGACTGTTGTTGATGTGTCTGCTAACTAGTCTGTCTTTGCTTTTTACTTTCTTGTGAAAACCTTGTGCTTTGGTTTCAGAATAAGCGAAAAGCGAAAAGATTAGAAATAAGCAGCAGCCATTTATAACACTGATGTTAAAAAAAACAGAACAGCCATTGCTATGTAAAAGGCAGGCTTAAATTAACTTCCCCAGGGCCGCTATGTGAATGTCGCACTTCAATTCATCACTCTGTCCTTTTTGTTGTTGTGGTTTCTTTACAGTCAAAGATGCGTACGATTACCAGGGCCGTTCTTACCTGCACGTTCCACAGGATGTGGGTATCAACCTGCGCTCAGCCAACATACCTGAGAAATGCTATCTGCCCAAAAAGCAACTGCACGTCTGGACCGGACACACAAAGGTGAGGTGGGATCGGTTTTTAAGAGCACAACGTGGAATCTAGATGATTCAGCCTGTCTCAATTGTGATCCAAAGTCCAAAAAGAAAAGTTTGTTTTATTCTCTGTAAGGTTGAGCTATCATTAACAGATTAACAGTGTACTTGAATAACGTTCTTATGAGGATAACGTCTAGGCCTCTACGGGATTTCTTGAGCATGATTCTTGAAATCGATCCAATTTGAGATGTTGGAGAATGGTTTTTAAATGGCCACTTAAAAAATATCTGGATCTTTAGGGTTTACATAAAACCACTCAACATTTTTATCCCTTTAAGACAACTGTAACATTTTAAATAGTTAATCAAGGTGGTCAGGGTTTGAAATGTTTGAAGAAAGCGTTTGAAGAATGTTTGAAATTTTGAGTAAATGACTGGAAATGGTTGTTTAGTGGATTTAATACAATTTGGTTAAAAAAAGCATTCCCTAGTTTTACAGTTTTGCAAGTAGCTGTAAGTATTGTGCTAAATAAATTTTCCTAATAGTGATTGATGTTAGAATTAGACGTAGCGCATGGGAAAGTGGCAGGTTCTTCAAATACGCCATCACACCTGCTTTTCAGCTTAGCTTAAATTATCTAGAGCATGAAAACTACAGGCTGTGTTTAAGGCATCTGAGGCATAGGCATATTGCTAGATCGAAGCCTTGATATTTATAACTTGCGCTAAAAAAACATGCTGATAATTTAGCAAAGCCTTAGAAAAGCGGTGGATCTCTACTTTGGGCATTTTTGGGTCCTACTACCGAATCCTTCCAGTTAGACATGTAATGAGCTTAAATGTTCAATCTTCATCATATAGAAAGAAGCCTTGAAAAGACTTGGAGAAAATGTTTGAATTTTATTTCCAATGAACTTTGAGTTGTACTATGCATAGGCAGTTAAAGATTTGATCATCCAGAGCCAATAGCTGACAAAAGTCAGGGAATGAGCATTTCCATCACTTCTGGATTAAGAAGGCTGTGATAATGCCAAATGTGGAGTCGGGAGCTGCTTGTTGGCAGTGCCAATCGCGAGAAATGGATGGCGGCTTTTTACAAGACTTTAATCTTTTTAGGTCAAAATGTTTATCCTTTTTTCTCCTTGATTGTTTTTGACTATTTTCTTAGCTTAGAGCATGTGAGATGAGGGGAAAGGGTCGGAGCTTCCATGCGCTGTCAGTTAATATCGGAGAGTTAAAAGCACCTACGTAAATCATTCCACGGCATCTGCTTTTGTATGCGTGTTGTATATGTGTATGATTGTAGCTGAAGATCTCTGCATTTGTGTGGTTCAGTTCAGTATTTGTATTCACTCTGTGCACTCACAGCTTCAGCTCTAGCATGATGGAGACGACCCCTTTGCTCACTTTCTCTGTTCTGCTCCCTCACATGTACATGTACCTTAAACTCACAGCTCTGAATATTAACTAGACACATTTATCATGTATTTTAAACCTAATGAAAGATGGGCTTCAAATAAATATTGAAATATTGATCAGTTATTCATTATATAAGATATTTTCATTTGTTTTTGTCTCTCGCTTTCGCTTGCTCTCTATGTTTCGCGTATGGAGCACAGTCAGGAACAGCTAAAAGTTTTTGCGCGCAGGTTGGTCAGATTGCGCAGGAGAGCGAAGCTGTTGTGAGCAGAATATTTAGATATTTACTTGAGAGTTTGACCAGAGTTAATGCGAAAGGAAGAATCGAAATGTTACAAATCCTCAGAGAACACTTTAAGCAAAATAGCAGTTTATTAGGATGCTCATACATTACTTGCCGCACACTTGCACTATATCAGCGTTACAACAGCAATTAATGATATATTATGCGGCCCTGCTAGGAATTCCCGGTTGGCTTACTACATGGTTGAATGTTTTTCACCTTCTTTTATTAAGTGAGCATCACTTTTAGCAGAACTCCTTGCTTTTGTGGAGTTCAGTTCAGTATAAGTATTCACTCTGTGCGCTCACACCTTTTGCTCTGGCGTAGTGACAATGAACCGCTCACCCCCTCACACACATAGCATATAACTTACCCTTAACAAGGCTAAACTGGACAGTTGAAATTGAAAACACATTTCATGGACTTTTTCCGGTCTTCAGCTGTCCAGTTTGTGCCTACTGTAGCCTCAGATTCTTGTTCTTAGCTGACAGGAGTGGAATCCGATGTGGTCTTCTGCTGTTGTAGCCCATCCACCTCAAGGCTCAACGTTTTGTGCATTCCGAGATGCTTTTCTGCTCGCTGTGGATGTAAAGAGTGATTTTTTTTGAGCTCCTGTTGTCTTCTTGTCAGCTCGAATCAATTGAGCGCTTCTCCTCTGACCTCTCTCATTGGCAAGGTGTTTCCATGAGCAGAATTGCCTCTCGCTGGAGGTTTTTTGTTTTTCACGTCACTCTGTATAAATTCTAGAGACTGCTCTGTATGAAAATCCCAGTAGATCAGCAGTTTCTGAAATACTTAAACCACCTTTTCTGGCATCAATAACAATTTCTTCATTCAGTTGTTTAATGTGAATTGAATTAACTGAAGCTCTTGACCTTTTTTGCATTGCACCTCTGCCACATGATTGTTTGACTGGATAATTGCATGAATTGTTCTTCTTTCTTAGAAAGATATTTTTGAGAGTGACCTTTCCAGAAAAATTCTTACACTGTCAGCATTTATCACGTTGTCATTATATGATGAAAGTGTCTTTGCGCCTCTCCTACTGTGCGTTTTATGGCTGTTGTGCATGATAAAGTTTGCGACCATGCTAGGAATGGCAGCAGAGATGGAAATTGCACCTCCTTAACCAATGGTCCCTCTACAAATTTTCTTATTTCTCCTTTTGTCTTGTTTCTGTACAAAATAGTGACAGTCATGTGATGGGCGTTTTCATGAGAAGGCGGGGTTTGGGGATCAGTGCGCTTCAGCGAGGTTCTCTCCGCGTAAAAGATTGCGTAATATGTGTAAACCTCGTCTGAGCGATCATCCACCAAACAAAAACGTTCGCAAACAATTAAAGTTGTGTATTGTTAAAGGGGCTAGGATTCTGAGGTTTTGAAAGTAATGTAGTGTGCACTCGGCATGAGAGGCACATCAGCATCTCGACTGCCCGTCAATCTACAGCCACTGCACTGCACGACAGCAGCCTACGGCCAAATGCACAAGCATGTCAGTGAAACTTGGGGAATGAGGACAACTGAAATTGGGCAGCTCTAACAACACAGCTCTGTTAAAAATGTGCCACAAGAGTGTGGGACACTCAATAAGCAGCTTATTCATCTTTGTCCTGGTTATCAGTGAGTGTCACTATTGTACACACACTTTTCTGTGAAAATGTTGTACATGTTGTACAGTCATGAAATTTTGTAGATATTGTGATATTTAAACAAAGTTATCAGTGTGTAGAAAGTGTCCATTTGACATTGTGTTTGTTATTTTATGGAGGATTGAGCTTCATCTCGGTTTATGTTCTCAGGGTGTCAGTGCTATTCGGCTGTTTCCTGTGTCTGGCCACCTGCTGCTCTCCTGCTCTATGGACTGTAAGATTAAGGTATGTTATGTTCCTTATGATTCTGTAAGTCATGCTCTCAGACGCATTTAGGTGGAAAATGGAGTACATTTCACAATTCCAAGTGCATCCGCTGTATCTCATTGCACGATATACGTATATTGACATGCACAACCCGCTTTCCTATTGCTTAGATATTATATGAGAAATAACCTATAAGTTCAGTTTCAGTAATGTATACCACACATTCAGTATGAATAGATCACAAATTATTTCAAAAGTTATGAAGTCTGGATTCGATAAAACTGAACTAAACTTTGGTCTGTCGATTCCTTCATGCACGTTTCCTGATAGAATTCTACTAATTTTTTAGGAAAATTATATTATATTTTTGAGATGTCAAGATGTCTTAATATTTGAGACACTGTGCTTAGGACCTTTGTGTGCTTTATCTAACAGGGGAAATTGGAAATGGGGCTTATGATAAGAACTACTTCCCTGGACATACTTCACTTCATGCACAATGTTTCTACACGCAATCACAGTCCAAATATTAAGACATCTTGAAATACCTCTTGCTAAACTAAGCAAGCCACTGCTGACCAACTGATTTTATTCTTCATGGCAAATTGAGGAATATAAATTTAATCGTGTAACTTTATTTCGCTCTAGGTTACTGCTTCAGCAATATCACTAATTAAAATGGCTAAATGGCACTTAAGTAGAGTCTCTGGGAATATATACCTTTATATGTATTTTTTAATTATTCCGCTTTGTCACATGTAAAGGCCACACTGGTCTTAAAGCACTCCCCTTTTTCCCCCTTGTAGTTATGGGAGGTGTACAATGACCGGAGATGTTTACGGACATTTATTGGTAAGATCCGTCTTTTACCCATTTCTGTACTTCATTTGCTTGTTATAGTTGTTTTATTTAGTGATTTCAGTGATAAATTGCACTATATCTGAATAAAGTATATCCTAGGACACACCATTTAAAACAAAGAATGATCTTCTGTATGTATTTTCTACCTGCAGAAAAGTGCACTCCACATGAATATAATTGTTCAGTCATTACTTGTATCTTGTTATTCTTCTATTTGTCTCTGTTTAGTGCTGATACACAAAAGAGGTTTAGCACCGCCTAACATTATTAAGATAACTTTACTGATTTGTTGATCATGTTTTGGGTTTTTGTTGCACAGGATGGAAATTTGATGAATAAATATTGCTGTAGGTCAGCTAATTGTTTTTAACAAATTTTTAAACTATTCATGTCAGTTGGCATACTGAAATGAAAAAGCAAACCAAAATAATGTCCATATGATGCCGCAGAAAAGCATTCAGTCTATCGTCAGTTGATAGTAAGTTGTCTGGGTCGTTTCTGTCCCCTGTCAGTCACAGCGACACTAGCCATTCAGGGTGTCTGTGAGTCATGTGTGCAGAAAAGATACAGTTGTCTGGCTTCACGTGTCTCAGAAGAAGCACATGTTAGCTTTCACCTTCCCTGGTTGGTAGCTAGAATTGGCAGGTGACAAAATTGGGAAGAAAAGGGGAGGGGAGTCAAGTAAAACACTGTTTTTTGCTCTAAATAAATGCCTGCTCATCCATAACCTGGTATATTGGAACATTTTTGGAAAATAGAAAAATTGTGCTCACACAAAAGATCCTGTCCAGTAACTACACAGCCATATAATTGGTTTCCATGATTTTTTTCCCCCGGACATCAAAACCTACAGTTCTTGAGACAGACAGTTTTTCAGCCCAACTGATGCAAACACACGCAATTCACAATCTGTTTGTTGTGACACTAACACATTATAGTGGGTTCTAACAACAGTGGATCATATTTAGGTCAATTATACCTGGGACAAACCCAGCAGTTGTTGAAACAACATCTAAAGTTTGTGAAACAAATTAGTTCCTGATCACTTACATTATAGCAGCTACAAACATTTGTTACCTCTTAAGAAAAAAAAATATTTTTCACACCATTTTTCTGTCCTGAAGACTTTTCTGTGATGGAAAATGTAAACATGAAGCTCTACCTCTGTTACAAAACACTGAAACTGGAGACTCTTTCCATAAATGTAAAATTAACATCTCCTTACAAAAACCGCAACCATCATGCATCATTAACAGTGTTAATGGTTTAACGTTATTGTGCTGGTTAGAGTGCTGTGTGATCGGTGGGGAGTTTCGCCTCTTAAGTCATTTGTCATGTTGAAAAACAGAACAAGAGCATGGTGGTCTCTTTTGATATTTCTGGGTGGACTTAATCAATTATACTCATTACTATTTTTTTAAATCATATTTTGTTATGAGTAAAATATAGTAATTGAAATATCCTTTGCTAATGCAGATCATTAATTCCTGTCATTCCTGTCTTCTTTAGGTCACAGTAAAGCGGTGCGTGATATCTGTTTCAACAACACCGGTACTCAGTTTCTCAGTGCTGCATATGATCGCTATCTCAAACTGTGGGACACGGAGACCGGTGAGTAACAAAAAAACACCTGCTCAGACTCTCACAGCAAGAGTTTGTGATAAGCTTTTCACTGAGATCTTAGACATCAAATTTTTCAGTTTTGACAGTTTGACAGTTTTCTCAGTTTGCTCTCACTGCGCTATAGTCTGTGCTGCTCTCTGCTCCGCCAGCAGGAGGAGCCAAACCCACTCAGGGACGTTCCTGGATCAGCATTAGATACTGATCAGATCAGAGTCCCTGCGTGTCCTGCTAAAAAAAAAAAAAAAAAAAAACCCGTAGAAGCCTTAAAGTCAATTTCCTTTTTCAGGTCAATGCATCTCAAGGTTCACTAACAGAAAAGTGCCCTACTGCGTGAAGTTCAACCCAGATGAAGACAAGCAAAACCTGTTCGTAGCCGGCATGTCGGACAAGAAGATTGTGCAGGTTAGTGTGTGTGTAAGAGGCAGAAAAATTGCCTACCGGTGTCCTTAACGTCCAACTTTATATTAGATTTCATGCGCAAACACGCACACAAGCCCATGGTATTAGCTCCCGTCAGTAAATCTAAAGACGAGACCTTATTTCACACTCTGGTTGCCTCCATAAAGAGAGGGGAGTGTATTGAAGTGTAGATAGAGTCACATGGGGCTTGCAGAACCATCCATAAACCATAAGAACAGCAGGAAAAAAAAACAAAAAAAACTTAGTCCTTCATCCATAATTCTGCCAAGAACAAATAATCACGGCTGAGGCATCACTGACCTCTAAGTCTTTTCTCTAGGAGTCTTTCTGTCTCCTAGACCTCCAGCACAACAGTCTATCCATCACTGACGTGGAGAAAAAGTTATTTTTGTGATATAAAAATAAAGTTATTTTTATTTTTGTCAGCTTGTGTTTGTGGGAGAGGCCAACCTCTGTTTGTCTCACCTCTTTCCTTCTCAGTGGGACATTCGCTCAGGGGAGGTGGTTCAGGAATATGATCGTCACCTGGGAGCCGTCAACACGATCACGTTTGTGGACGAGAATCGCCGCTTCGTCAGTACGTCCGATGATAAGAGTCTGCGTGTGTGGGAATGGTAAGTGCAGGAACAGTAGATTAGAGCTTCAGTACCAAATTGCTCACCTTGCAATATTACACAGTGTTTACCAGAGCTGTAGTTAGAGTAGGCAGGTATAGGGTTAAAAAAAAAACTTGTATACTAGGGGTTGTGTAGTGGGGATTAGTCAATTAGTGATTGACTAATCACTGGGGGTGGAAAAAACAAGCAGACGGTAAAGAAAGCACTAAATGTACTGTGTTAGTCTGAAAATATTTCACACTAGATAAAGTCACTTCTACAGTCACTTCAGCTGTATCCTATACTGGGGTAAGCATCTGTTTTGCTTTGATGGAGAGTTAACACTTTGATATCACTTTGCATGAAATGGAAAGGTGTGTGCGAAAGATTTTTCCTTTAAAGGTGTAATTAAAATCCAAATAAGATGGCAATGTAACCAGCGCAGTGTGAAAGGACGCTCTCAGAGCCGCGGGTTGCGAGTCATTATCCAGTCCTTCTCGGCTGGTTTAGAGTGTGATCAGTGGGGCATGCCAGGTCAAAGACGCTAATCCAAACTCGTTTTCCGACGCTAATGAGGCTGGAGTTAAACATGGTGGGAAAAACCTGCAAGATGTTACTGTAGACATTGCATCCTCCATCCATCATTATGCTATAAGCTTCTGCAGTCCGCATTTTAAGAACTGATATGTCTTAAAATGTGTAATATGCTAGCGAATAATTATTTTGCATACTTAATGTACCAATTTATTTACTTAACAGGGTACATTTTCTTTAAAGATGTGTTCTTTGCTGCACAAATAAAACATCCTAAAAATAGGAATGTACAGAAAGTTTTAGTTTTTTTAGATTTATGATTTAATTTATGATGAAAAGATGTCAAGTCAAAAATACCTCCAGAAGCTCCAAAAGATGGCAAAAGTGATGAGTTTGTCATCCAAAGCGATGAATTCACTTACCCTCTCTGTAATCTTTTTGGCTTTTTCACTGTCAAGAGGAAATTTCTCTCTCCTTTTAAAAGTATCCTTCAGTGTGTGTTGCTTCGGTGCGGCTTTTGGCCAAGTTACCCGAGTGAACTTGCTGGATTTCGTTGAGTGTTTAGTTTTTAGCTGCCGTATCAAAGCGGTAGTATTGAACGCAGCTCTGTTGCTGCCGCCTCTCGAAGTGCTCGCATTGCAGGCATTACAAGTGGCTGTCGCACTGCTTTCGTTTTCCAATGTAAAATATTTCCACACTGCAGACATTTTAGCCATGTAGTCCTGCCACAAATTGTGCTCTCCATGACAGCTGACATAATACAAAGGATTGGGCTGAGGTTACTGCTCAATAAAGCCAATACTGATCAGTTTAAAAAAAATCTTTGAGATCGGATTGGGACATCCCTAGAAAATACACCTGCGAGCATATTTCAATTTCATGACCTTGATTTAGAGTCAGAATTTGTGTGTACATTAACTTAATAATGAAAAATCTTTTGTGTGCTTTTATTTAACAATGTTAAATATACTATAGCTAGTATCAGTGGTTAAAAGTATGATGTAATGGTTCATTAATAAATTTAAAAAAAAAAAAAGAATTGTGGTATAAGAACAATAAATAATTTCAGGAGGTGCTGTTATGGGACAATAATTTTTTGAGGTGTTATCATACCACTCTGCTGTTCCTTACGTGATGTAGACAGCTTTATGAGCAGGGCTTGTTCTTGATTTTGAATGCACTGTGGAAAGACACCTGAACTTTTCATGCTTTCTGAACTGCAACCACTTATTGACCTCAATCTGTTGTCTCTACTGGTTTGGCCTTCTGTAGACATCACAGGTCATCTACTGGTGCCTGATTTCCTCATATTACATCCTCGGTTTTCATCCTCTATTCATGCTTCATAGCCGTTTTTAATTTAAATTAGCTCCTGTCCAAAACCTCTGGCTGTCCGTGTGCCAGCAGCTTGTGAACCTAATCATGGTTTCACTTGCAGATGCAACGTGTCAGTTTAGTGATTCGACCTGATCCGAGCTTCCACTCTCCAGCTGAGGCTCAGATTACATTGTTTAGAGTTGTTGGGCTTTTGCTGAGGTCGTTTACTCAGGTTTTTTCTCCCTTGATAAGTAGTAAGAACCAGAAAAACACACACATGGTGATTATTTTAAAAAGAGCTCTGGCGTGTAGCGGGTTTTGGCAGCTCTCTCCGGTGCACAGGGACGTTTAGTGAATCTGGGCGGGTGGGAGCTGACTCACTCACGCGCCAGCACAGAGGTTGGCTCTTTTACTACACACACTGCCTTTATACTTGCTAACACGCACACACATACACACACATTGTGTGTGTGCTGATTGTGTGTGAGAAATTGTGGGTTTTTATCCCTCAGGCCTACTCAGATGGAGGGATTTAAGACATCAGCAGCCAGAGAGCTGATGAAAATATGCAATGAAGGGAACAAAGTGAGGAATCTAAAAGCGGTGAGAGAGGAGAGGGTAGATAATGAAACGAGCAAATTTGAGAAACTTGTTTTGAGGGATTGAAGAAAGTTGTGCTCACTATCTCCTGCTCAAATCTGTTCTGGTTTGTTTTAGATGTTTTGTGTCTAACGTTGCTCAGGTTTCAGGCTTCTTACCCTGAGTCTGTTTATACATTCCAGATGTGGGAGAGGGAGAGAGGCAATGAAGAGAAGTGAAATTGTTTCTGCAGTGAAATATGTTCTTATGTTTCTTTTTTTTCCCCCCACTGAAGATTGTTAACCTTAAATCACTTGTAACTACACATCAGACTTTTCCATTTCCACCTGCATAGATACAGTAGTAATTACTGTTGGAACTAGTACTTGTTAACTATTATTATTATCTATTGCAGTAATTGTTTGTAAAAGCCCAAACTGAGACTATTCATTAGGAATAGACTCACCAAAGACAAGGAGAGTGGTATTTGCTATTTTTAACTTTGAGTGTTTAGAAATCTATTATTTGACATCCAATACTACTATTCATCCACCATCACAATTAGCTAGGCTGTGGTGAACTGAATAGGTGACTTGAAGTAAGCATAGCATCGGTCACTTTCTGCCCAATTCTCACTGTTTCTACCTCAGTTAGAAATGCTAGCAGCAGGAAGAGAGCAGCATGTTTCATTCTTAGCAAGAAAACTTGTAAGAACACTTGCTTACGTTCGACTCAAAATGCCACCGCTGTCCATGTTGAGCGAAATTGGCCAAGCTCTCTGGGTAGGAGGGATGGCATTACTTTCCCAGGACACTAGCCATTTGTGAGCTCATGTATGTAGAAGAGGGCAGATATTTCATTAAGAGGGCAGTGTTAGGATACCCTGTGTTGCATTATGAGCAGCCTTTCAAAAAAAAAAAAAAAAAAAAAAAAAAAAGAGGTGGCTGGATTGACGCGTCTCAGGGGAAGAATGCGCTAGCCTTCAACTGCCTCGGTTGGTGGCTGTCATTTGATAGGGCAGAGCTGGCTAATGGGAACTGGAAAAATTTGTGGAGAAAATGGGAAGGAAGAAGAAGCTAAAAAAGCTTGTACCCAGTGGAACCTAGCAGAAGGGGTTAATCAGAGTTTTTCTGAGGCCTGCACTGTAGCAAAGCCTTGATCCTTTGTATATATAAGCAAAGGAACTTGCACCTACAGATACCCACTCACCTGCGTCTTATGTTTCCTCCTAACTGTTATGGCCTGCCCATGAACTGACCACCTCCATGATACCACTCGTGAAACCACGTGTGGTTGTTTTGCTGTACGTCTACTACACATTGTTGACTTCTTGACAAGATGCACTAATCATGAAAGATATTTTAGTTTCATGACAAAGCATGGGAAAATAGGTATGAAGGAGAACAATAAAGATCAGGAAAATGTGGGGGTGAATTCACTTTGGTTGATTTTTTTTTTTTCTTTCTTTCTTTTTTTTTTTTTTTTAATAAGATGTGTTCTTTTTTCAGGGATATTCCTGTGGATTTCAAATATATTGCAGAGCCCAGTATGCATTCAATGCCTGCAGTGACACTGTCCCCCAACGGTGAGTGTGTTTACCTGAACGTCGCTTCACCAGCACCACGTGCATCTTTTCTTTCAAGGCTGCTTTATCCCAAAATGAGCAGACAAAAATGGCAAACTGAACAAATATCCAAGTCACTGTGTGTCTCTGTCCATTTGCTTTTCTTTCTGTATGTATGTATTTATGCTAAGGCTGGTTTTCCTAATTCAGTTATCATATAGCGTTTTTCTCTTTTGGGTAAAAAAAGACACTTGGGTAATGTCTGTTTTGGGAAACTTTACAGTGTAGAGGAATTTCTGTGGGGACAGTGGTATTGTTTAATTGGGGAAAAACTATGCAAGTGCAAAGAGACACGCTACGGGCGTCTTTTTAATGGGTGACAAATTAATGAAAAGAAGAAGAAACCAGTAGCTCTGGCTGTGCTGATCATTCTGACCATTCTTTGACCATTTAATCTACATATCTACATACCAGCCATCTATCTGCTGCAATAGAAAATTTGTTAGCCCTCCTCTACTCCCTCCATTAATAGAAAAGGACGACTGCAGTGTCACTGACATGGTATCAGGTGCAGCAGTGTTGCTAGGCTGTGTGTCTCACTCTTATTTAAATAGCACAGCTATAAGACAGATGCGTTGGTGTAAATAGCGTCTGTTCTCACTCTGGTTGGTGTCTGACAGCAGCAGTGACAGACATCATGAATGCTAAAATGGGAGCTAGTAGGAAATGAGCTGCAGTTTCTCTTCGCCCCACTTTCTTTCTCGATAAGTACTGTTTTGAGTGCATGTTGAAAGCGTTCTGCCTGGATGCTGAGTGTTTCTCAGAAGGGAAAGAGAAGAGTTCCTTGAGTTCATTTTAAATAGCTATTTGATGTGTGTCAGTGTGTGATTTTGTACAAATAGGTAAATACAAGCACTCAGAGATGAACAGTGCTATTGTGCAATTCAGATGTGCACTTCTCCTATTCAAAAGGAGACTATGCTTTTTTTTTTTTTTTTTTTTCTTTTTCTTCTCTCCTCCCTTCTTCTAGAGAGACCCTAGAGACTATTTTGATGATCCAAAACGATCAGCTTTTCTAGATTTCTTTTTTTTTTTTTTTTGAATCATTTTGGATCAAGATTTGCCCATAATAAAATACCACACACTTTCAGATTATGCTAACAAATCGAAAATCTAGTATTTAATATTGGATAACACAGAACAGTATTATTGTAATATTGAAAAAAGTGATATTGTTAAGTTTTGTCACTCTAACATTTCAAACTCTTGAGCCAGCCTTGTCATTTGCGCTCTTTTTTTTTCGTAGGGAAGTGGCTGGCTTGTCAGTCCATGGATAATCAGATCCTAATCTTTGGAGCTCAGAACCGATTCAGGCTGAACAAGAAGAAGGTCTTCAAGGGTCACATGGTGGCTGGATATGCTTGTCAGGTGGACTTCTCTCCAGATATGAGGTAAAAATTTGTTTCAGATGGAGTAAATTTTAGTAAAGGACAGGGCGAATTTAAAGGGGTGGGGAAAGAACATATATTCCAAAAAGCTTGGTGAAAGCTCAGAAAACTCAGAAAAGCTCTTAGCATGTTTTACTATAGAGTTAATGAATGTGTATATACAGTACATAATCACTAGGAGTGTAAAGAAAAAATCTGTCCAAAGGTCTCAGAAGCAGGCACAAGCTGGGAACATTCAGTTTATGGAGATTTCCTTGGACATCATGACTGACATACAGTCAGGTCTATAAATATTGACACACATACACCTACCTCCTATACAAAGGAGAGTGTTCTTGATCTGGCCAACTGCCAACTATGCAATGGCCAAGTCAATCACCTGACCTGAATCCGATTGAGCATGCATTTCACTTGCTGAAGATAAAACTGAAGGGAAAATGCCCCAAGAACAAGCAGGAACTGAAGACAGTTGCAGTAGAGGCCTGGCAGAGCATCACCAGGGATGAAACCCAGCGTCTGGTGATGTCTATGCGTTCCAGACTTCGGGCTGTAATTGACTGCAAAGGATTTGCAACCAAGTATTAAAAAGTGAAAGTTTGATTTATGATTATTATTCTGTCCCATTACTTTTGGTCCCTTAACAAGTGGGAGGCACATATGCAAACTGTTGTAATTCCTACACCGTTCCCCTGATTTGGATGTAAATACTCTCAAATTAAAGCTGACAGTCTGCAGTTAAAGCACATCTTGTTTGTTTCATTTGAAATCCATTGTGGTGGTGTATAGAGCCAAAAATGTTAGAATTGTGTCAATGTCCCAATATTTATGGACCTGACTGTACACTGGACGTATTCCAACTATTTTTTTTCATCCAGAAGCAGTATATACTCTTCCCTGTTCACTCTTCCCTGTGAGCAGTAAGAAACATAACAGCACAGTAAACAGTACGCATCAGCGCATCTTTCAAGCAGAGCGCTCAAACACCTGCGCAGCTGTAATTCATTCCAGATCCACATGTTGATTCGCTCATCTGCAGTTTTTAGTAGTGGGGGGAAAACTGTTATTTTGGGATGTTTTGCTTTCTGTTATTAAAATACAGAGGTCCTGCACAAAATGTGCTAATGTTGGCAGGTCTGAAACAGTCATGTAAATATTCATTTTTTGGCATTTTCCATCTCTTCTTCACCTCGCAGTAAGAATATCTCTGCCGTGTGCATACAGGTGTGTGCCTTTTTAAATCCTGCCCAATCAGTTGAATTTGCCACAGGTCGACTCCAGGCAGGTTCTAGAGACCAAAGTAATCAAAGCAAACAGGATGGACCCGAGATCAATTTAGTGTGCTGTAGCCAAGGGTCTGATTACTTATCTAAATGAGAGATTCAGTTTTTGATGTTTTAAAATAAATTTGCAAAAAAAAATTGCTTTTGTCATTTTGGGTTATTGTGTGTAGAATGATGGCAAAAAAGTAACTGAATCCATTTCACATTAAATCTATAACACAGTAAAGCATGCAAAAATAAAGGGGTCTGAATACTTTCAGAACTCAAGGTATGTCGGTTTTAACAAAAGCTCAGCAGGAAATCTTGTCCAAAACACTGCTATGTGCAAATCTTTCAACACTGCCATGAAATACACAAGTGAAACAAGTTAGTTCCTGGTACCATTTATGTTATAGCAGCTATAAATAGTCTTTCCCTCACAAGCTTTTCTTTCTTTCCTCTCACATTCTGTCATGTTTCTGTTAAAAGAGAAAGTGCACAGTGTTCTGTCCTGAAGATTGTCCTGTGGTGAAAAACTTACATTTATATTTGAATCATATTGCATTGGGACTGAATTAAATCAGTGAAACTGTGAAACTGATACTGAATCGTATCAGTGTTGAACTGAATTATATTGGATCAGTGATGATTTGAAGTGTTTTGAATCATTGCTTGTTGAACTATAGTGGTTTTGTATTGTATCGTATCAAAACGTGTACCGTATTTTGTCTGAAAGTCCCAAAAGTAAAGATAATGAAAATGTAATACAGATTTCATTGTTCTGCATATCCTCTAGACATTTTACACCGAAAAAGTAAATAAATAAATAAATAACGTCAGTAATTTTACATTTGGAGAAACAGCAAGCCAATACCCAAAAGACTTTTTTTTTTTTCTTTATAAATATTAAAGAGGGGCAAACTGTGTGTCTTTATTTTAAAGTCCAGTAACACAGTTTCTTGTCCCAGTTATTTGATATGGCTTTATGGCTTCTTCTTTTTTTTTCTCAACTAAACTGCGCGTAGCAGATGGCATGTCATATTCTGTAATAATATACTTATTTTCTCTCTCTAGTTATGTGGTGTCTGGTGATGCGGATGGGAAGCTGAATGTCTGGGACTGGAAGACCACCAAACTGTACCACCGAATTAAAGCACATGACAAAGTGTGTATCAGCGCCATCTGGCATCCACACGAGACCTCCAAGGTCATCACCTGCGGCTGGGATGGACAGATCAAACTCTGGGACTAAGATGAAGAAGACAATGGGCGAGATGATGGAAGAAGTAGTCGGAAAACTAAATCTAAATTTTTTGCCATCTTGTCAGTTTTTTGCTCAGCTGATGTGATCTTCATTGCGTCTGTCTCGTGCTAAGGTTTATGGTAATTCCGCATTATGGTATTGGCTTTGCTCTGAGTTTTGTATAAATTTTATGGACTGGTATCCAGCCCTGATTTCTAGTTTGTTTGGTTTTTATCTTTCCCTCCCATTTCAGAGACTCTGGGCACTTGCAATGGCTGGGGAGATTTTTATTTTGTTGTTATTCATTTTAGTGTTACTGCCATGTACTGCTAAAGCCATGATTGGTAACACTTATACATAATGTCAGCTTTTCAATTCAGTCACCCAGTGTCTCTTTCTGAACATAATAAAACATTTTGTACTTTTTTCCATCAGTCACTGGACCAGAGTTTAGACTTGACAAGAGCTTCTTTTTGTAATATTTTCGCTAGATTTAAGGGCTGAGATGTTTGCACTACCAGTTAAATTCCCAGTTGCTCAGCATCTAACCAGGTGAATCAGTTTGGTAAAAGTGCTAACATTTATAAATCATACTGATTTGAAGTACTCATCCACTCCAAAACATGCTCATAAATGGCAACCTATTGGGTAGGTGATTGTTGGGGGGCAAAATTGTTACTAAAGCACAGAATTTATTTTATACTTTCATATTATGCTACATATGAGGTCAGTCTTATGAAATAGGTTTAATAGCTTGAACATACCATTTGGCTGGTATTTTGAAAATGGCTGAGAAAGTATATTTTAGAATAGACATGTCACAAAGCTGCTGTGCTGAAATCAGTATATAGATCTACACCCACTTCTGACACCAGTGTAGTGAGCAGACTCAGGTGTATTCATTGAGCTTTTTATTAAACAGAGAAACATTTATGCCTGTGTTCATAAAGATTGATGAGCTGGCATATCCCAATAAGACCACACACACACACACACACACACACACAGCCCATACAACTGACTGAAAAGCATGAACTGGGTCAACTAAGGAAACTACGAAACACTTAACAATAACTACAGACCTTAAAGCTAACACAGAGCACAAAGTCTTGGAAACACTCAACCCCGGTAACACTCAACAGGACATCAGTTTCAGGTTCCTTAGATATTAACACTGAAATAATGCAGTGACCAAAAAATGGTTAAAGAAATCAAAACTCTTTAATATTTTACATTCTTTACAGCTTTGCATGCATTTATCATCTATTCAAACAGATTCATGAGTAAGATTCACACAGGATGGAAGTTTTTAAGTATTACTTTTTAAAAATACAGAAATTAATTTATACATAGGCATAAACTTTACTATTTACATTTGGAACCAATTTCAGCCATAGGCCTTTATCAGAAAGTCTGTGATGAATGAAAAATATAATTAATATATATATCGTTTCCTTTAATTAAATTATCCTCAGAGTGTGTCTGAACACTTCTGATTCCAGTCATGTGGTTGCTGGTGATTCGTCTGTGTCATTGTTCCAATTTGTCCTCACCAGAGGACCATGGTTTCTTTTTAGTCTGCATCATGCTCAAAAGCATGCTACTAAAATCATCAGTAATGATACAGTATTTCTAAATGTAAAATATATACATTCTTTGTGCTATACATTTTCATTTAATTAATCTTTGTGTCACAATAAAATAATTTGGATCTTCAAATGTTAGATATATTGTGTAAATCAGGGTAAAAGCCCAATTAAATTCATTTCAGTTCCTTGGTACAATACTAGAAAATATGGAAAAGTTCAAAACTACTGTGGAAAACTACAACATACTAATACAGTGCCTTTTGTAAGTTCAATACTGCTTTCTACATAGAAAGGTGAATACACAATGCACTTAAAGTTCACGTAGTAATAGACAGGAGAATACTGAACAGCTTGTAAGTTGGCAGTGGCAAAACCGTAAGGAATATCAGATCCCCTCAGATATTTTGGCAAATTACTGAGACTTAAAAAGCACTACACAGTTTCAAGGCCAGGTGTGGCCTTTTTCCTTATTATTTCATGACACATTAAGGAGATAAAAGTTCTGGAGTTGATTCCAAGTGTTGAATTTACATATGGTAGCTGTTCATGAGAACTCTCAATATGCGGTAGGCCATCATTAGGCTGAAATACAAAACACATCTATTAGAGAGTTAGCAGAAATTTTAGGAGTGGCCGAATCAACAATTTGGTACATTATTAAAAAGAAGGAATGCACTGGCGAGCTCAGCAACACCAAAAGGCCTGGAAGACCACAGAAGACAACTAAAGTGGATGATCGCAAAATTCTTTCCTTGTTGAAGAAAAACCACTTCCCAACATCTAGCCAAGTCAAGAACACTCTGAAGGAAGTAGGCAAAGTCTACAGATTGTCAAAGTCTACAATCAAGAGACACCTTCATGATCGTAAATATAGACGGTTTACCTCAAGATGCAAAACACTGGTAACACTCAAGAACAGAAAAGCCAGATTAGACTTTGCTAAAAACCTCTAAAAAAATAAATAAGCCTGACCAGTTCTGATACAAGATTAACTTGTACCAGAATGATGGGGAGAGAAGAGCATGGAGAAGGAAAGGAAGGGCTCATGTTCCAAAGAATACCACATCATCTGCCAAACATGTGGAGGAGGTGTTATGGCATGGGCATGTATGGCTGCCAGCGGAACTAGGTCACTGTTTATCTATCTATCTATCTATAGTATAGTATATATTATAATGTATAATTTATAAAGGATTTTCTCTTTTTGGGTTATGCATTTGACATGTGACGTATTGCTCCAGGGTACTCAGAATATGAGAGACGTCACAGTCAGTGAAATCACCCAATAAGAAAACTTGTCCGCGATTGATCTCAGCGGCAATATAAAATATACTGATGCTTATGGTAGGTACTTTAAAATTACGCTCTGGGACACATTTGGATGAAGATAAATGGTGTACTGTCCTAAGGGTGGGCAGCTGGTTCAATGGATAAACTCACTAACTCATAGTTTGATAGTGCTTTTTCCCAGTTGCATTTCATATATGCATATCATATCATTCCCCCTCCTCATAAGATTCCCAGTTTGTTGCACATTACAGTCTACCCTATGACTGTCAAACTTATCCAAGGTGACATCACATGAGTTTTCATTTAACCATGTGTCTGTGAAGAAAATTAGATCACTGTTACTAAAGAACCGATCATTTTGAACCAATTGTAAGAGCTCCTCCATTTTTTTTGAAAGTGCAAAAAGTTGGATATTGTTATCTGTGGGAGGCTGAACTACAAACGCTCTACTTTTATATTAGACTGGAGTATTGGTTTTCATGAGGAACACGTTTCATCTGCTTGTCTAGACCAAAAGTACTGTCTTTAGTTAATTTAGTGGAATTCTGTGTGTTATTTCCATTGTCATTCAATTTGCGTTTGCCTGAGGAACCAGGTGTGGTTGCTCCCATGTCATTTGAACATATGAGAATAAACTTCTCTGACTGCTTTTGGGCCTGCTTGTGCTTTATGTACATTGGGCCTATTCCACTTTTAATATATCCCAACACCATCACCGGAAGTCCAGGCACACCTGCCAGTAAAAGCACTGAAATGCCTGCAATGACTGGGCTGGAGATAAAAAAAAACACAGTTGCTCTGCTTTTGAACTGCTTTGCCTCCCTTATCTGCTCCAGTTCAGCTGCCAGGACCTTGAGATCTTCTGCACATCGCTCCTGCTGAGCTATTCCAACTGAATAGCTCATCAGACAGTTCATCACTTCATCAGCCATGGTAGAATAGCAAAAGGGCAGTTACTGAAATTAGAAAATACAGGAATAATTTCAGTTCTAAATGTAAAATCACCTTGCATAATCCTTTTTACATTTACTACTATAAAGTGATGACATTGCTTCAAAGTAGATTGTTAAATGGCTTGACTCATGTTTTTTTCTTAGGTTTTAAATTTTGGGTTAATTATCTTAATCACAAACGAGTTGAGATTTATAATGAGATTCATTCATAATGAGATTTGAGAATACTAGGAATCTGAGACCACTCCTTAATACAGAATCAATACAGATCCTCCATGGTCCTGGTATTCTCCTCCTCAGCTCAACCCACATGTCTGTGGGGTCAGGGGAATATGATGGCCATAGCATGATATTGTGAACACTGAACCATGTTTGTGTGGATTTGGGCGTATGTTGTGGAACACTGACCTGCTAGAAGATCCAAACAGGACCCAGCTGTAGGTTCCTGGCAGAGGCAGCCAGTAATTTAAAATCACCAGCTAGTTCATGGAATCCATGATGCCATGTATCCTAACAGGGTTCCCAGGGCCTTTGAAGGAAAAGCAGCCCTACAACACAATTAACATATCCTCCAACATACTAAACCGTAGGGATGGGTTCTTTTCTGTACAACCATTCTACTTTTACTCCATCTTCAGTGTTTATTGCCAAAAATACTAGTGTAGCAAATCAAAGGTCACACTTCTCAAGAAACCAGCCAACCCAGGATTGTACCATAGCATGGTAATAAAAAAAGAAAAAAGGGGCCCATGGGAATCCAATATAAGAACAAAATTCAATACTGGGCTCTTGGGGGAGTGTATCACACCATTGCCCCTTCAGAAAGGCTGCGACATGTTTAAGAGCCCCTGGTGAGACACCATCCATTGTGCTTTAATACATTGCAATGGCCACCACATACACTTTCAACACAGATGAGAAATTTCTACTGTCTAGCAGTTCCTGTTGGAAGGCTAGTACTTTTAGGACCAAAGAATTTTTTTTTTTCATACAATGTCTGTGTACCAGGGGCTCATGCATTCAGGAGTGTCTCTTTGACTGCTGGGTCGCAGTACTCTTCTTCAGTCCAAGGGGCCAAACCACAGGGAGGAGGCTAATAAAGTATTTCATCCACTGGTGAAAGCAACAGTGGAAACCAAGGCCTCATTGATCACTATGGCCACAAACAAGATTCTGTATTCTGATTGCTGAGTTCTGTGCATTGTGGGCAGAATCAGCAGTAGAGGTGGAAACCTATAGACAGCGGCACAGGCTGTGCACTAGTGCACCCTGACCTAGCAGACTGTTTATCTCTGCCAGTGAGAACTATAGTCGACAGTGAGTCGATTTGCCATCGGTGAAGAGGTCCACATTCTGCCAGATGCTTTCCAGATCTAGGACACCACTTTTATGTACAGACATTATCCTAAGCATATGCTCTGTGTTGTTAGACCCCTGCACCATTGTGCCATTGTGGAAAGTGAGATTTCATGCAAAACAGGAAGCAGTGTCCAACCTCCTTCCATCCTGGCGATTGATGTATCTGACCATCACAATATTGTCCAAGTAGACCAGTATGTGGTGGTGTGTCAGAACAGTAAGACAGTTGATGTTGGTTCCATCTGCCTCCTGTGCATCTGTGGCACCACACTGACCCATGCCAGTGACAAAGGTGTCCATGGTGACTATTGCTCTCTGATGGGGCACTGCTTCCAAGCGGACCCACTTGCCACTTGCCTCCAGCAAGTTATGTCTCAAGCCCCTCTTGGTGAGACAAGGACACATCTCTGTCTATGATATCTGCACGCATAGTACATTGTCCTTAACCATTAGAGGACAAAAGCTTACCTAACAATCTCTCCCTCTCTCTTCATCTCTCTCTCTCTCTCCAGCTCTCTCTCTCACTCTCTGTCGAGCTACACATGCTACTTCTGAGATGCCAGTGATTCTGACCCCTTCTGCTCCCCGGACCTGCCTGACCCATCCTGATGCCCTACTTCTGGTTGGAGTTCTTATCGGTTGAGTTTGCTCGCTGCTGCTGGGGGTGGCCCCATATGGACGGCCTGAAGAACCATTTGGATTGCTGGGGATGGTGCCACCTGGGGGCTGTGGAGATGGCTTGGGGATCACATGTGGGGAGCTGTACTGTAATGGTTTGGGACTTCGATTGCTGTAGTGGCTTTGGGGCTGCAGTTACCACGAGCAGCTTCGTACTCAGGACTCCATCAGTGGACGGTGGATAGATTTTAACCAACCGGACTTTTTGTGAAAACTGTGATGAATTTACTGGTTGCATAATTGCACTATTTGTCCATATAGTACACAATAAAAGAAGGGATTTATTTATAATTGCACTATCCATTGCAACCAAATGAGGATGAGTTCCCTTTTGAGCCTGGTTCCTCTCAAGGTTTCTTCCTCATATTGTCTCAGGGAGTTTTTCCTTGCCATCGTCCCCTCTGGCTTGCTCTTTAGGGATAAATTCACATATTCACCATATATTTTTTTAATCCATTTATTTCTGTAAAGCTGCTTTGTGACAATGTCCATTGTTAAAAGTGCTATACAAATAAAATTGAATTGAATTGAATTGAATATTGGCAGTTTATTTTTCTGACTAATAACCCACTTCTGAATTGTCTTTAATTCAAGCAAGCTCAAGAGGACTACTGTTGCAGCTGTAATTAACATCCTACTATCCGTAGCAGGAGGTGATTTTGCACATAGCAGCCTGCCTGAATTTGATTATCAAGAGTGATAATGGCTGCCACATGTTGGGGTGACTGGTTGCCTAGTATTCTCAGTTAATCTAGCTTCATGCAGAGGGATCATGGGTCCTGCCATAACCTGTGTGAGGAAGTGGTCTTCTCCTTGGTGGGGGCACATATGAGCAAATTCTCCACTTAGCAGTAACCTTGTACTTGTATTCATCTCAAGAACACCAACGGTGCTAGAAATAGGCCAAAAATAGGACTTTGAATTGGAAAAGCTCAAAAGGAATTTGAGTTCCAATGTGGTGGGAACACAAAAATATACATTGAGCAGATCCACTAATGGGAACCAGTCTTGTGGGTGCATGCTGTGAATAATATCTGACAGACTTCTCAAATTTAGAATTGGATGGAACCACTATCCCTCTTCTGAACCAGGAACACTGATCCTATAACTAGTTTTATACAGTCGAGTCTACTCTTCTATTGTGCTGTGGTCCAGAAGGGAACAGAATTCTTGGAACAGACTGCTGAACTTGGGGTCTAGAATTGAAGAAGTCATGAAAAGTCTGGGGGCCAATGCTGGAACTAAATTTTGCACCCCAGCAACATTGACAGGATCCATTTGTCTGATGTATTCACAGCCCAATGAGCAATGTTTTTGGCTGTAAAACTTTACTGGACACTTTAGTGGTGGAAACCTGTGTTCTTCTTTCCAGAGTGTCTTTGGCTGCAAGGATCAGTATCCCGTCCAAGCATAAATGTCATCATTTTGAGAGTGCCTGCCAGGCCAGTTTGGAGCCTGCCAGTAGTGCATGCTTCCTGTTAGATTAGAGTCTAATTCAGTTTTAGATGCAGCTAAAGCCAGAGTTCCAGTTTAGGCTGTGGCACTAATTGCCTAATTCCTTTAAGTAGGGTGGGAGCCTTCGAAAGATTTTCTGAATAATTGATTTTTGTTGTTGTTGAGTTATAATTAACATGAATGGAGATTCCCTATTAATGCCTCTAATTCTGGACCTCCGATTGGTGGGCCTTTTTCGTTTGATGTCTATTAATCTCAGTGTAGTGAAGTAAGCCATAATTATTCATCCATTCAGCCAACTGTAGGTTGGGACTATGTGCTTGAGTTTCATTATAGCTTTGAAACATTCCTATATCCTGGGCAGTGGTAGTTCAGTAATTAAAATATTGGTCTCCTGATCAGATGGTTGTGAGTTCTAATCCCAGCACGACATTTTCGCACGTAGTCACATTTTTCTGCATACTCCTCCTGCTGTTTCTGCCTGCTGGGAGAGACAAAGCTCAAGGCCATTTCAAATCAGAGATAGGCAAAGTGGGAGTCACCCCTGCCAACACCCCTGCCAAGGCTGACACCCCTGCCAACACTTAAAGGGACTGAGCTGATTATGTTATTGCTGCTAAAAGACAATTTATTTTTTGATAACCTGTTGTCTACTGCTTCATTTCACTTTGTTGATGGCAGAAGCTTTGTGAAGGTAATACCTGATAGATAGGCTGGGCAATGATCAACTCTGAGGGGTCACCTCTGTCTTCTGGATCCCTCCAGGTGGCAGTGCTCAGCAAGCAGAATTAATAGCTCTAAAAGAAGCTCTATGAATAGCCCTTTCAAATCCCAATCCATCTAACATATTCATTTACAGTGTTTATTGTTTCCATTTAGTCCATTTATATGGCATGCTCTGGATATCTCATTACTAACAGTAACCTCCAAATTTTGTTAAATGTCAAAAATGTTGTTAAATGTTAAAAATGTTTTACAAATTTTTTTTGTATTCAGGCATACTGTTTTAGACTTTTTTTTATTCATGGACAATTCATTTACTTTTTAATATGTGTAATATTTAGACAGGATAAGTAAGAAAAAGTAAGAAAAAAAGAGAGAGCGAGAGAGAGGAAATATAAAGGAATCTGCATATGCATCTAAATAATTTATGCATGTACCCCCGGATGCTAATGCTAAGTTAGCCATGAAAGAACTTGGTACTGTTATTAGCAAGCTGCAAACAAAGCATCCAGACAGAGCTTTTGTCATTGCTGGTAATTTGAGGATGGCACTCCTCAAATTCTATCAAAACATCTCTTGCCCTACAAGAGGAGACAACATTCTTGATCATGATTACACAAACATTACTGAGGCCTACAAAGCTACTCCCCTCCCCTATGTTGGACAATCAAATGATGTATCCCTATTTCTACTCCCCAAATACACCCCCATCACCAAACGTGTGAAACCCACAGTGTGGACTGTAAAAGTGTGGCTAGAAGGAGCAGACTCTTTACTACAGCAACAGTTCCAGGACACAGACTGGAATGCATTTGCTTCTCAGGCCACACTGGATTCCCACACAGACATTAATATTTACAGCAGTTCTGTTCTGGATCACATCAACAAGTATGTTGACATACTAACCACCCATAAAATAATTAAAACATAACCAGAAGCCTTGGATGAATAAGGATGTCGGACTCCTGTTGAAGCCATGTGACATTGCTTTCAGATCTGGCAATCGGGAAGCCTACAGCTTATCTGAAGAGGGGGATTAAAGCAGCTAAATACAACTATAAACTTCAGATAGAGGACAACTTCAACAACCATGCCCCCGACACATGTGAGCAGGAATCCATGCCCCAATGGAATATAAACCAACCAACAACACTCCCTCAACCACTGATGTCACCCTTCCAGATGATCCTAACACACCTTCTATGCTTGCTTTGAGCATAGAAACTCAGAACCACCAAACAAAGCAGATGACCTGCCACTCACATTATTCACCAGTGATGTGCGCTCCACCCTGTGCAGGGTAAATGCACATAAAGCTGCTGGCCCTAAAGGCATCCCAGGCCAAGTGCTCAGGGCCTGTGCAGAGCAGTTGGCTGAGGTCTTCACCAAAATTTTCAACTTGTCCTTGGCCCAGACAGCTGTCCCCATCTGCTTCAAGACAGCCACCATTGTACCAGTACCAAAACATGCTGCTGCAATGACCCTCAATGCATCATTGCCAAGTGTTTTGAGAGCCTGGTCCTCTCTCACCTGAAAACATACCTGCCACCAACATTGGACCCATATCAGTTCATCTACAGACCCAACAGGTCAACTGAGGATGCCATCACCTCTCCACTCCGCCCTGACTCACCTGGACAATAGCAACACCTATGTCAGGATGTTATTTATTGATTTCAGTTCTGCCTTCAATACTGTCATCCCATCCAAGCTGATCTCCAAGCTCACTGATCTTGGCATCAGCACCTCCAATTGGACCTTGGACTTTCTTTCTAACAGACCACAGTCTGTTAGGCTTGACAACCACAACTCCTCCACACTCATTCTGAACACTGGCGTACCACAGGGCTGTATGCTGAGCCCAATCCCTCTTCACCCATGACTGCATACCTGTGCATGGCTCTAACTCCATAATCAAGTTTGCAGATGACATCACAGTGGTAGGCCTGATCAGTGGCGATGATGAGATGGCCTACAGGGAAGAGGTTAAGCACCTGGCAGCGTGGTGTGCCAACAACATTCTTGCACTCAACACACAGAAGACCAAAGAGCTTATTGTGGACCACCGGAGGACAAGGAGGAGCCATACACACACCCATCCATTGATTGGGTCGAGTTGGAGTGTGTGACCAGCTTCAAGTTCTTGGGTGTCCATATCTCTGAGGATCTCTGGGCACTCAACACCTCCACCCTGATCAAAAAGGCACAACAGCGCCTTAACTTCCTTAGGAAACTAAGGAAAGCTCACTTATCTCCTCAGATCCTACTGAATTTTACCACTGCACTTTTGTAAGCATCTTAACAACCTGCATTACAGTTTGGTAAGGCAAATGCACTGTCTCAGATCAGAAGGCCCTCCAGCGGGTGGGGAAAACTGCCCAATACATCACTGGCGTCCAGCTACCTTCCATCAATGATAATCATCAAAAACGCTGCCTACAGAGGGTGAGAAGTATAATCAAAGACACCTCTCACCCTAACCACAGTCAGTTTACTACAAAATGATTGGGACACACCTAAAGTATCGTTGGAGAGAACAGGGCAAAGTGAGCAGATAATTCTCGCTAGAAATAAAATCTTAAGCCAAAATAGCTTATCTGTTCACTGCACCATCCTCCCCCTCCCTTGTGTTTTCCACAGCCATGTTTTACAGTCTGACTGACACACTGGATTATTGCATCAAAAATAGTTCCTTCAGAAATCAGCCAGATGAAGGAACCTCTGAATGCAGTATTCTATACTTATGTGTGATTATTTATCATTCCTAGCTGACAGAATCAGACCTGTGGTGTTGGTGTTGGGTAATGAAAATGCAAAACAGACTTACATAAGAGACCAGAGGGGCACAGAGGCGATTATCGTTACAAGGAGGAATAACAGATTTAGTTTTGCTTTCATGACTCATTTATAACTTTGTGGGCGCGAGTTATCACGACAGAGTGGTTTTCCTGTGGGTCTCTCCCAGCAAACGTGCCCATATTGGACCTCTCACAATTGGCCGCTCAAAGGGAATGGGCCTGTCTCACCGGTAAATTTGCACATTGGCTTGTATATTTTTCTTAGATAAAAGTTGCTTCTTGCCCATTGTGGACAGCCTACATAGGGTCAATGGTGATTTCCTCATCAGTTTTCCAACCAGCGAAAAACTGTATTGAAAGCATTATTCCATGAAGACTATGTTTGGCTGTCCAATTACCTAACTATGCCTGATATATAGGCAGCTGGCTGACATTCTGCACATAAACTATCAAGAACAACAAGAAGAAAGACACTGCGAGCACACATTTCAAGCTTTCACTTTTCATTTCTCAACAAGATAAAGATAGATATAGAAAATAAAAATATAGAAAATAAACGATATACTGTTCAAAGTTAGACAAAAAGTATTTGGACACTCAATAGTGGCTTCATTAAAGATCGCAGTTACAGTGTTTTAGTATGTAGTTTGCCATCATTTTTGTTCTCAGAACTTCTGAGAGTGGAATCAACCAGTTTCTCTAACAGTTGTGGTGAAAGTTTCCTCCAAGTTACAACCAACAAACCTTCAGTTTATCCACACTAGAGCATCAACAATCTGTTAATTTCTTCTCCTTTGCATCCCATAGATGCTCTGTAGGGTTTAATTCAGGGTGCTGGGAAGTATTCTTTCAAAAGACGGCTTCGGTAAACAAGCTCAACACCACTGTAGGAAAAACAGCTCCAGCCACCTCCATGCTTTATAGTACCCTTAGTGCAGTTTGGTTGGAAAATAAAACAGTTATCCAGAAGCTGTTCTTTTTCTGTGCATGTTCTTTTGCCAGTTTTACCAATCCCTCTGTAATCATGCTCGTTGATCCTGTTTTGAATTGTTTGTGTGCTAAGTTGTATCTGGTAATTCTTACTGATGTCTGAAACAAACCTGGCTGCTTTTTCTTGTCTGTTTTTCTTGATTTTACTCACAGTTGTGCTTGTGTGTTGTCTGCACAAGTTTTAATTGTGCCTGTGTGTTCATGCACAAGTCCTTCATCTTTGAACTTTTTTTTTTCCACACATTTTGCTGACCTGGCAAGTAGAGTAGCCTTCTTTGTGCATATGATGCTAGAATACCAGCTGGTACGAAGGTAATTTATAGTGGATGCATGTAAGTCTTTGTTTATGGAGAGGACTACATGGACTTACTATGGACTGATGTCTCTAGTCCCCAGCAGCCAGCATTTCCTGTAGCTTCTGTTCAGGCGTCTGTCTTCTGCAACTTGCAGTAGAAGCATCAATGAACTCTTATGAATCTGATGAGCTGCTGGTGACTTTGTAGAAGTAGCTGACTGGCTTTAAATAGGACCTGTCTGTCTTGGGATTAGTCTTTGTCCATGTCAAGATTCTGCAACCCCCTACCACAATCTTACCTTTCTTGGGGTTATTCAGGAAACCAGTTTTTATGAAAAAGTCCAGCCATTGTCCTGGTCCCATTGTCCTGCACCATGGCAAGCAGATCTCTTTGTAGGGAAGACACTTCTTCCATTTGCCTCAGGTCAAGCAGCATTTTCTGCTTCAATGAGCTGCCAGTCCCACTTCTGACACCAGTGTAGTGAGCAGACATATATGTACTCATACTGAGCTTTTTATTAAACAAAAAGAAACATTTATGCCAGTCGTCATAAAGATTGATAAGCTGGCACATCCCGATAACACACACACACACACACACACAGTCCATACAACTAACTGAAAAGCATGAACTGGGTCAACTAAGGAAACACTGTGAAACAGTTAATAATAACCACAGACATTAAAGCCAACACAGAACAAGTCTTGGAATCACTCAACCCCCATAACACTCAACAGGACATCAGTTTCAAGTTCCTCAGACATTAACACTACGAGATAATGCAGTGACCAAAAAAATGGTTAAACAAATCAAAACTTTTTAATATTTTAAATTCTTTACAACTTTGCACACACTTGCCATCTTTTCAAACAGATTCATAAGTGAGATTCATCCAGGATGCCTTTTTTAAGTTTTTAAGCACTACTTATTAAAAAAAGAGAAATTAATTTACACATGTGCATTAACTTTACTATTTGCATTTGAAACTAATTTCAACCAAAGAGGTTTTTTTTTTATCCTCAAAGTGTATCTGAACACTTCTGTTTCCAGTTTTGTGGTTGCTGGTGATTCTTCTGTGTCATTGTTCCAATTTGCCCAAACCAGAGGGCCAACATGTCCATCTGTAATGTATTTAAGGTTCGTCCCTCAAGACTAAGCTGCTAGTTTGTCCTCTTTTCCTTGGTGTTGAGCATTTCCTAGCTGAATTAATTTCCTAGCTCTCTCTCTATCTTGCAAGCATGCTATCTATTTACCTATCACTGAGGTCTGAAAGCTAACACCAAGCTTAAAACTAAAAAGTCTTAATTTTAAAAGTGTATTAGTGTTTTGACCCATGGGAAAATACGCAAATTGGGGGGAAAATTATATATAAAAAAGAAAGGTAAAAATACACTGGCAAACTAGCTGTGTTTCTTTTTAACATATCGGTAAAAAAAAAAAAAAAACACAGATCACACCTTTGAATGTTAGACATGTTATGTAAATCAAATGGTAAAAATCACAGTAAAAAAAAAAAAAAAAAAACATTTCAGTTCCAGGTTGTAGTCCTACAAAATGTGGAAAAGTTACACACAGCATGCTAATACAGTGTCTTACATAAAGTTCAGTACTTATGCAAGACTCTGCATTATAATGTCTCGGGCAGGCCCTAACAACACATTGTGTGCTTACAGGTAACCTCTGAATGAAAGAGTGAATTTCCACTTTTAACATAGCAAAGCAAACACACTGCACTTGCTGTTCAAGTCATAATAGACATTAATTAGTAGATGCGCCACATTCTGAGCATCTACTACTAAACTTTAGCTAAAGTTTTAGCTAACTAGCTCGTAAAAGCTTGTAAAAGCATTGGCAGTGACTCAAAACCATGAGGAGTATCAGATTCCCTCAGATGTGTTGGTAAATTTCAGAGACTCCATTAGAAAACACACGAGTGGGAATTTTCTAGTAAAAATGGTGAACATGACTTTATTTGAATGTAGCAGTAATTCAATTTACATGGCATTTAGTAGACACCCTTTTCCAGAGCAACTTACATTTGTCTCATTTATACAACTGAGCAGTTGAGGGTTAAGGGCCTTGCTTAAGGGGCCAGTAGGGGCAGCTTGATGGTGCTGGGGATTGAACTCATGACCTTCCAATCAGTAACCCGACAGCTTAACCACTGAGCTACCGCATAGCTGCTGCTCTTTTTTTCTGAACTCAATTTCTTGCAATTATTGTATCAAGTAATTTGTGTTGCTCAACTCCACTCCAGTTTATTTCCTACTTGCTGCTCGTGTATGTTCTTCTGATAGTACACAAGCTTGCAGTTGGGATATTTGCAGAATTAAAACAAACATCTTACTGCCTGCAAAAAAAAAAAAAAAATCATCTAACTGGAATATTATTTGAGTGGGAAGTGCCTTGGCTCCTCTATATAGACACTTTAAACTATCTCAAAAATGAGGTTTCTATCAGGAGTTCTTGCTGTACTCCATTTCTCACAATTTAAACCGGATGAGTCTCACCATGCGAGTAGCACCTGTTGACCCACCCCAGTATGTAAGTGCTGCTTGCATTGTGTAGGTTCTTTTGAAGGAAGAGTCTTGGCTTTGCTGGGTCTCTGTAGCTGTGGTACAGGCGGAAGTGTGTATTCTCCAGCTCCTTCAGCAGACTGAACCAGTAGCGCACTACGGCGGGCTCGTCGCCGCTCACTTCGAACCCGGCCCAGTGCAGGTGAACCTCGAGGAGCAAGAGACCCACAGAGTGTAAAACATTTTCCAGAATCAGATTCTCTAAGATTTTCCATTCAGCACTCTCCATGTCCACTTTCAGCACGTCTACCTGTGAGAGACAGACAGAGAGAGAGAAAAAAAACAAACATTCATCAATCCAATGGCAAAAAAGAAGAATTGCCATCTGGGTAGTAATTACATTTTGTGTAGTTACATTTGCATTTATTCATCTGGCAACAAATGGTGTGTAATAAACTGTGCAGTGTGTCCTTCACAAATAAATCAACTAATTCAATAGTGATAGAGTTGATGCAAGATATTTCTAGGAAAGCCAGAGATAATCACAGCTACACAGCAGGGTAGGAACACCTGTATACCTGCTCATTTAGGCAGTTATCCAATCAGCCAACATGTGGCTACAGCACAATGCAGAAAATCATACACCTACACAGCAAGAGCTTCACATCAAACATCAGAATGAGGCAAAATGTGATCAGTGACTTTGACCTTGGCTTAGTTGTTGGTGCTAGATGGGCTGGTTTGAGTATTTCAGGAACTGCTGATTTTCACATGCAACACTCTAGAGTTTACACAAAATGGTGCAAAAAACAAAAAAACATCCAGTGAGCAGCAGTTCTTCAGGCAGAAAGGAAGGCAATGTTACCATTTTGTGTAAATTTTTGTGTAAACTCAAATAACCACTCTTTACAACCGTGATGAAAAGCATTTCAGAACATACAACACAGCGAACCTTGAGGTGGATGAGCTACGACAGCAGAACACCACATCAGGTTTCACTCCTATCAGCCAAGAACAGGAATTTGAGGCTACAGTGGTTGGGTGCAGGCTCACCTAAATGGGCAGGTGAAGACTGAATAAAGACTAGGCAACATTTTTACCATTTTAGTTATGTGTTCTGAGATGCTTTTCTGCTTATCACAGTGGTAAAAAGTGATTATTTGAGTTAATGTAGCCCTCTTCACAGTTCAGGATATATAATATATATCAGGATACATATACTATACTATACTATACTATACTATACTATACTATACTATACTATAATATAATATAATATAATATAATATAATATAATATAATTGTGTGGAAAAATAAATACAAACAAATCAGAAACATTCATAAAATTTCTCATAAAACTTGTGATCATCCTTGTGCTTTTCTCTGAATAAACTCTGAGTGACATTTGAGTGATAGATGTTTCTTATGTGTCTCCTATGTCCACAATAATCCATTTTACTAAGACTCTCTGGAAGATTTCATATTTCAGTAGAGCTTTGGCAAAGTGCATGTTCACCTCCTTGTGTTTCAATCTAGTTTTCCTGAAAAAAGAAAAGTCAGAAATCTGGTTCAGCAAGGTTGCTGTCCTTAGAGCTGAATGAAATATTGCTGGCTAGGAATAAGAGGCAATAAGGGGAAAGAATGCAAAGTAGGTCAGTCGCTGAAGGAGAATAAAGAAAGGGTAGAATGTAGAGTGTAGGTGGCATGAACTGGAGAGAAAGCAAAGAAAGTTGACAAAAAAGTTGATCTAATCACTGACACTTGTATTGAGGAGCAGAGGATAAAGAGGGAAGACATAATCTAAATGATGTGAAGATTAAACAGAGGTTGGATAAAATCTGACTGAGGTGGACAGATAATAAGACAGATAATATCAGGCTCTTTTCATTCAATTTTTATTCATCAGATAACATTATTAAAAATGTATCATTTTTTTTTCTGGGAGTTCCCAGAGCTCTAACCTCACCTGTTGAGTCAAACCTCCATATCCGTGATTTTATGCTCAGTACAGAGTTGCCAGATCTCCGCTTTTCACAGAGAATTGGGCTACATTTGAACTGCTGCTTAAACAATTTGAACAGTTGGGTGTTTCAAGTGTTAGACTCATTATTTAAATATTCAGTGTTGTGTCCAATGAGACTAAAATCAACAGCTAAGCATTTTATAACAGAAACTTGACCCATTTTGAGAGCATTAGATGAAACTGATAGGTCTTATGCAACTGTGCATGTGTGCCATCTGACTCTGCCATCAACCAATTGAGTCAGTGCCAGCACACGTTTGTATGATGCTGATGATGAAATATGCATTGGCCACAGTTCTGAAGTTGTGTGGTAACAAACAAACTCTGTCTGTGCAGAAAGTGCTGAAGAAACTGTTGCTGTGAGAGTAAATGTAGCGGGATTTCAATTGACTGACCTTTGGAGTCGACTGAAATCCTGCTACATTTATTTTCACATCAATGCCTAAAGTGTTAACATGTATCACATGTTTTGTGACTCCCCTTCTATCACATTTTTTTGGGGCAAAAAGTGCTTTTCTAGCATTTTTAACAAAACCTGTTCCAAAAAGTTCTATCGTTTTTTCATAATCAAATGTTATAGCTTTCTGAAGCTTTCTCTGCTTCACAGTCAAATGTTATGGCATTCTGCATCCTCTTAGCCAGGCGCCTTATTTTACTTAAGTGGAAACATGCTACTCCTCCATCTTAACATTACTGGCTAGCTGATGTGGTCTGTTTTCTCTATTTGGAGAAAATTAGACACTTGCTCAGTTCTAATACACAAGACTTTTATCAGACTCGGGAACTTTTCCTCACTTGTTTTTCCAAGATCACTGACAGTGACATTCTGAACAATCTCTAAAAAAATTTCTTTCATCCAAAAAAATAATACCATAATTTCTTTTTTTGTTAATCTCAGCACTGTTTCTAGATTAGATATTGTACAAAATTTAACTAACAGTTGGAAAACACTTGAGTAGCTACGTTCCCAGCATTAATCTGCATGCATTAATCTCATACTTCTTCCACCAGCCTAAGAAAGACAAATCAATCATCCCAGCTTACGAGGCATTGACTTGGTAATGCCACACACTGATGCATGGCCTGTAGGCTCTTCTGTTCAAGGCACTGAATTTAATTTGCCGGGATTACACTCCTGCTCATGCAGCGAGAAACAGGAGCAGAGGGAAGAGGCTGAGTGATATATGAAAGCGTCCAAAAAAACTGGCATCTTAAGATACGGTGCATAAATCACTGTAGCAGTTATCATTTTGATAAAAGGGGGCATGAAATCTTTCTTTCTGTCAGAAACGGTTTGTGAAAGATATGGATTGATGACTGTTATATTTCAGGCCTGAGGTCTTAGACATTTGATAACACAAAGTAAAGACGGCACTCACATCATCAAACACTGAAGTATAGTTTGAGCTGTTATATGCTATTCTCTGGTTCGAACATGGTTACAGGGAGATTGCATTGTTATATATAAGAGTACATTTAATATATCGTATTTCATCCATATTTCATATTTAATTTAGAAATGACTCATTTGATGAACACATTACAATACATTAAAAAATTGTTGTTGTCTGTTATCAATCAACTTTGAGTCACATATCTCTATATTACTGTGTAATTCTCTGCCTGACAGTAAGGAATAAAACACCATGGGACATGCTCTTATAAGAAAATAATCAACGATGGGATGGTACAGTTACCATTATTGACTTGAAAATGATTATTTTCTTTTAACAGCAATTCCTGAAGTGTTTTTTGTTTCTCTTATACCACAGCAATTTGCCAAAGATTACTGTTTATTACTGTTTATTTATTAAAGTAGTGACATATTGTACATTTTATTTTATTGTACACCAAATATTGACTTTCGTTGGTTTTAGTTTACTGCTGCAGTTTTTTTTATGTAGGCGAAGACTTTTACACAGTACTGTATATATTTATGTTAATATATAACATTCCATATTTAGGGTCCCTGAAGGACTAGTGGTTAGAAGGACTCTGGCTGGGAATTGAACCCAGGCCGGGGTGGTGAGAGTGCCGTGGCCTGGGTTCAATTCCCGGCCAGAGAACTGACCCCAGTCACTGGCGTCACACAAGACAATGCACTCCCAGTGCCGGTCCCAAGCCCGGATAAAAGAAAATTAGGGAGGGTTGTGTCAGGAATGGCATCCGGCATAAAAACTATGCCAAATCAAATATCCAGACCAATTATCCGCTGTGGTGACCCCAACATCATATAACATATATTTACTTATATAACATATTTATTGTACACTGACTGTAATGTAGCCACTAAATCAAGGTCATGAAATTGTGATGTGTATATGGAATATAAGCTATTTAATCATTGTTTTACTTTGCTATTTAGATTTGCTGAATTAATAAAATAATGACATTAATAAAAGGAGCTGAGGATAAATTGGCCAGGGACTCATCTGCTTTGCTTTCAGCTCACTTTATATAAGTGTAGATCATAATGCTATAAAATTCGGTCAACATTAATAATGACATATCCTCAAACAAAACTGACTTATGCTACAGGTTACTATCTAGAGATTTATTTTTAGAATAACCCCGTTATTCTTATGGTTTTTGGACATACATTTGTTCAACTGTGTTCAGGTGTGTTCCTGTCACCATTAACCGGGTTTGCTAGGTTTTAGCAATTTCCAGTCCAACTACTTCTCAAAAAGCACACAAAAGACCTGAAACTAGCCCAAAAATTATTCAGTCAATGGATCAGACAGATGCCTTTTGCTTCATGTTCTCAGACTTTGCATATGAAACAAGGTCACCGTGGTGCACGTGCATTTCTGTTGTATAGATATTGTCCATTCTGTAATCCTCCTTTCCCTCTCCCAGTCTTTCAATATATATCACAGTAGAAATGATTCTGTACATCATAGACAATCTAGAGATAGTCTGCACATACACATTGCCTTTATTTATGAAAAGTTATTAGATTTCATTCTGACTGTTTGCTATAAAACAAGATTTTGACTAGCCTTGCCACACTGTCGTTAACTGTCCTGTTCGCTGCTCCTGCTACACTGAAAATGTTCGTAGAGAGAGTATGGGGCAGCGTGATTCCTGCCCCAGTAGGCACTTGTTGCAGTTCTCATTTTGTCCACTAGGTGCAGTAATAACTTTATGACGCTAAATGGCGCAGTGAGCATGCTGCCCCATGACTGCACGAAGATGAGCAAATTAATAGAACATCTGTGTATATTTGTCAAATAGCAACATTTTTTTAAATCGTTGGTCACTCAGAAGAAGTCATTAGTATATTAATGGAATTTCAAATGTATACAGTGATGAATGAGGTCTGAAATGAATGGATGAGCCACCACTGACTGGATATCTATCTTAAATGAATTTATCATGATATACTGTCATACCCATGCAATATATATATTGTGCCCCATGTGTTCTGCACATATAACAGCATTCTGCATTACCTGTCTATGTCCATAGTGGTTGAGGACAGTGGAAAGCTTCTTGGTGCTGCTGTGCTGTCTCTGAGTCATGATAGCAGGGTTCGGGTCCCTCCAATCGATGGCGAGCCTGTGAAGCCACATGTGTGCGTCCTGCAGGTGAGCCTCTCTGATGCTGGGGTCAAAACAGTGAACCTCACAACCTGCCTTAGCTAACACTTTCTCTAACTGCTTATCCTCCCCTCCCAACCTGCAAAGAGAGAGGAAGAGAATAATGATGTCTATTAATGTTTTGTTAATGGAAATATCAAAAACGTTTTTACATAGAAATAGAAGTACACAACTATTTTTTTTTCATAATGTTGTTTACAGCTGCAATTTGCACCCTGGTGAGTGGCGCTACAGAAAAGTGTTAGCATTGTCAGGATTCACACTTCCGAATTTCCTCCAATGCCACACCCATTCCAGGACAAGACTCAGAGCAAAGTTGCTCTCTGGGTGGGAGGGATCGCATACTATCTCTCTTATGCCACCCTGTCACACAACATGAACAATGCAAAAAAAGTAGTAGTTTGTAATGTTTACGGGAGATTGTAGATCTGTAATAGTCATAGAATTATGAAGTTATGAAAACTGTCACATGCCATATTGCAATGCAGTGAATGTGGTTCCGGTTATCATTTCAAGCTTCTGTTTACATTTTTTCCTGGCAGGAATTTTTACTCCACACACAGCTGCTCAACTCTAGGCCTTCTTTGGGGTTGGAAAAGACATGGAAGAAACAGGAAGAAAAAATATATGCATATTTTGCATATTTTTTCTGGTTATTCACGTTCTCCCAAAATAGGTTGCACAATCATCTTTGAAGATTATGATTTTAATTAAAACTTACAGTGTATAGAAAGTGTGTTGTTGTGATTTCAGTAGACTTCTGTGGAGTTTACATGCAGCAATAACACATTTTAAAAAGTTCTTGTAACAAAAAAGTAAAACTTTTCTCAGCTGCACTTTAGAGTAGCAAAGAAGACAGATTGATTCACCTTGGAAGATAAGCCAAAGTAAGATAACTGCAAATTAGGCAACAGAGAAACCAAGTTCAGTCTGAAAGTGAGGATACACAGCTGTGCTTTGGCAAAAACAGAATCTAACTCCATCCAATCTGCTCTACCTTCAGGTCAAGGAGCTTGGGAGTCATTTGAAAGCAGAACAGAGCTGTAGGGTAACTCTGTTTGCCTGAGCAGATATTATCTGGATGTGTACTTGTCCTGAGTTGCTTTCAGTATGAATTAAACATTAGCCTTGATGATAAAAATGTTAAAAGACATTAATTTCTTCTTTACTGGTTTATGAGCTGTCTCAATGTGGCTTATATGGAATGTCTTCCATCTTTCCAACCCAGTCTCATGTAAAATGGATGGGAAATGTAGCAAACAGCGTAAAAAAATTGTTGATTTTCTTACAAATAAAGTAATAAAAATGTATAATTGCTATCCCCATCCCTTTGTCTAATGTTTACCTCATGAAGCAGCACTGATCACTTGGTTTCTGCAAATCAGCTCGATCAGCTGGGACCAGATTTAAGCACAACATTTAAAAAAATATTCAACATCATTGCAAGTTAGTGCATGAGAACTGAGCAATAACAGATACTTCCTTTTAATCCCTTCTAATATCTGTGAATAAATGCATGTACTGCAGAATGAGCATCTTTTGAACCTGATGCGAGTTCATTTTGTGTTCTGTGGTGCATAAAGGCAGATTTAATGTGGTGTGTGTGTGTGTGTGTGTGTGTGTCTGTTATCTGTTTTTGTTGTTGTTAATTTTTAAAAAAAAAATCTACAAAACACAGGACCCAAACAAATAATGTGTGAAGAGAAAAAAGAAAGAAAAAGAAATACCAATCAGAAAATACAAGATAGTTAGCAACATGTTCTCTTTAAACATGATAGGAGTAATGAGTATATAATAACACTGGGTTGCAGGTTTTATATAAATCAGTAATTTTATATGGAATAAAACACTTCAGGGCATGCTGTTGTAGGACGATAATAATCAATGAGAGGGTTGTGTGATGTGGCTTGACATGAAGCAGAGTTACTTTTACCACACTGAAATTGAGTCATTTCCCCAAAGTGTTTTATTTCTCTTATACCAACGATTAATGTTTTGTTTTTTTTCATTAAAGAATGGCGTGCATACTTTTGGAAGTTTATACTTACATTTAATGTTGTAGAATATCCATGAAATTAGTTTCTGTTATCTCTGTCAATATAACATCCTTTCTCTTTTTCTCTCTCTCACTCTTTTGAAGCTAATATTGTTGTAAAAAAATCTGAAGACATTCCCTGGGCCGAAAAACTTAAAGGAACTGTGTTATTTCAAAAAGTGCTGAAGTCTTCTTTCATAAACGTTAAATAATCTCCTCACCAGAGCATTATTTAAACATTTTTGTTGTTGTTGTTATAGCAACTAATAACAATCCATTTATTGTTAGTCTTAAATTATGCTCCCCTATCATACAGACCTCTGTGAATTCGCTATCAGTATAATAATGATAATATTAGAACAAGCGCATTAATATAAACCTGTGATTTGTCTTTCAGCTGACACTCTCAGAGCTGCTGCTATTGAAAATTAATCAACACCTTCTGACCAATCAGATTCAAGAATTCAGCAGCACTGTCGTATAAAGAGTATAATGTAATCTTATTCTTATTCTACACATGTTAAAGCAAACTGTTACAACCAAATCAACAGACATTCTCCTCAGAAGCCTCTGTCCTTCTGATGCTCCAGCTCATCTTTCCTCTGTCTTGCTTCTACGGTTAATTTTTAGCTACAAGAGCCTCTCTCTGACATGAGCATTTGCAGCAAGTGTAATACGTTGATATGCCTCTTTTTGTACATCTCCAATGCTTCATTAAACTCAATAGCTTTCAAAACACCCACAGATATTTTGGTCATTTCTTGTACTGTGGTGTCTCTCGCAAGGAGTGTGGTACAGGAGATCAAAGAGAAGAGGATGTGATCAAAACACACCCCTGGGGATCTCTGTAGCACAGTTGCATAGTGTCTAGCAAGTTCAAATACACTAATGGCCAAAAGTATGTGGACACCTGACCATCACATTCATATGTGGTTCTTCCCTAAATTGTTGCCACAAAGTTAGAAGCACACAATTGTATAGAATGTCTTTGTACGCTGTAGCATTACAATCTCTCTTCACTGGAACTAAAGAGCTCGAACCTGCTCCAGCATGACAGTGTCCCTGTGCACAAAGCGAGGGTCGTGAAGACATTGTCTGCCAAGGTTGTTGTTAAAGAACTTGAGTGGCCTGTACAGATCCCTGACCCCACTGAACACCTTTGGGATGAACTGGAATGCAGATCACACACCAGGCCTCCTTACCAGACATCCGTCACTAAAGGTCTTGAGGATGAATGAGCACAAATCCCCACAGCCATGCTCAAAAATCTAGTGGAAATCTTTTTTCAGACGAGTGGTGGTTATTATATCAATAGAGGGGGAATAACTCCTTATCTTTGGAATGGGATGTTTGGAACTCCATATCTTTGGAATGAGATGTTCAACAAGAACATGTGGATGTGATGGTCACGTGTCAATCATATTTTGGCCATATAGTGTATAAAAAATAGACAAACAAGGGACTCTTGAACAATTATCAGTAAACAAAAAAACACAGTTGTGGATCATTCAGGTAACAACACAGTATTAAGAATCAGGGGTATGTAAACTTTTGAACGGGGTCATTTTTATAAATTCAACTATTATTTTCTCTTGTGGACTACATGTAAACATCTTTTATGTGAAATATCTTATTCAGGTCAGCACTAAATAAACAATAACATGCATTTTGTATGATCCTCTTATTTTGGTAAGATAATAAACATTTTGCAGATTCTGAAAGGGGGATGTAAACTTTTGACCTCAACTGTATGGTTATACACAGGTGTAGGCTACATAGGCTACTTCAGTTTGGTCCAACTGTCTAGCTAGCGATCAGTCAGATCTCATATGTGAAGTTCATATGAAGTTACAGTTAGCTCTAATAGTAGCCGTCTATTGAATTTCTACAAATCAAGAATAAAACAACAGCCTGGCAAGATTATAGATCAGTGTCTTAAGAAGGTGAACTTGAAAATCCCAGTGGGAATGTGACAGAGCCAAGGGTGAGCATGAGTCTGTGAACAATTTGCCTCCTGCACATGAAAAAATAGGCGTATAACTTAGAAAGGAAGAAGAGGAACCAGATCCATGTGGAACTTGATGTAAGACTAAAGAGCTCCACTTTGGACCTAGACATTCCTTGGCTGATGTTTCAAAAAGCAGCACCATTTTTCCCATTAAGATACCAGTCACACTTATGGGTGAGTAACCAACATGATATTTGTAAATTGAGGCTTTTTTTTTTTACATGTTTACACTACTTTTAAAACAGTTGTTGGTGGTTTTCCTCTGATTTGAGAAGTTAGGTTGTCTGCAAATTTACTGGTTGAGTGAAGAAGTCTAATTACCACTGCTTTAGAGCAACGCCATTAGAGGAAGCATTTTTTGGTTCCCTAAAAATCTATTTTGGGAATAATTCTTCAGCCATTTTTGTTCTTGCACCAATAAATAGGATGAACTTTTTCCAACACATAATAATAATATGGGTGGCATCACAGCTCCAGGGTCCCTAATTCAATCCTGAGCTCGAGTTTCTGGAGTTTTTGTGAATGTTCCCCTGCATGGATTTTCTCCAGGTCTTCCGGTTTCCTCCCACTTCACAAAAACATGCCAGTAGGTGGATTAGCTAAGATAAAGTGCCCAGGATAGTCTCCAGACCCTGCCCAGGTTACTGAAAGTAAGGAAACTGCACATTGCTGCAATTTTATTATGAGTTAAATTTGGAACCTGTGTAATTTGCTGGCATTTTGAATATCAGTCCTTTTAGTGATTTAAATATACAGTCGGGTCAATACGTATTTGGACAGTGAGACAATTTTCTTAATTATACCTTTGTACACCACCACAGTGGATTTGAAATGAAGCAATCAAGATGTGATTGAAGTGTAGAGTTAAAGCTTTAATTCAAGGGACAAAAATAGTGCATTAACCGTTTAGGAAATATAGCCATTTTTTACAAAGTCCCTCCATTTTCACAGGCTCAAAAGTAATTTGGACAATTGACTGATAAGCAGTTTGATGGCCAGGTGTGACCTGTTTCCTCATTATTTCATGACAAATTAAGGAGATAAAAGAGATAAGTGGTCTGGAGTTGATTCCAAGTGTTTGATACCAGTTTGCATTTGGTAGCTGACAGTAGCTGAGTTCATGGAAACTCTCAATATGCGGCCCAAAGAGATGTTGATGCAAGTGAAGGAGGCCTCCACTAGGCTGAAAAAACAAATCAGACCTATCAGAGAGATAGCAGAAACTTTAGAAGTGGCCAAATCAGCAATTTGGTACACTCTTAAAAAGAATGCATTGGCAACACCGAAAGGCCTGGAAGACAGCTAAAGTGGATGATCTCTGAATTCTTTCCTTTGTGAAGAAAAACCTCTTCCCAACATCTAGCCAAGTCAAGAACACTCTTGAGGAGGTAAGAGTATCATTGTCAAAGTCTACAATCAAGAGGTACCGTCATGAATGTAAATACAGAGGGTTTAGATGCAAACTATTGGTAACACTCAAGAACAGAAAGTCCAGATTAGACTTTGCCAGAAAACATCTAAAAAATCCTGCCCAGTTCTGGAACACGATTGTTTAGACAGATGTAACCAAGATTATCTTGTATCAGAAGATGGGAAGAGAAGAGTGTGCAGAAGCAACGGAGGGCTCATGATTCAAAGCATACCACATCATCTGTCAAGCACATGGAGGCAGTGTTATGGCATGAACATGTATAGCTGCCAATGGAACTGGGTCACTGGTGCTTATTGATGATGTGACTGCTGATAGAAGTACCAGGATGAATTCTGAAGTGTATAGAGCTACTTTCTGCTCAGATTCAGTCAAATGCTGCAAAACTGATACGAAGGCACTTCACAGTACAGATGGACAATGACCCAAAACATACCGCGAAAGCAACCCAAGAGCTTTTTAAGGCAAAGAAATGGACGGTTCTCAAATGGAGTCAGTCACCTGATCTCAACCCAATAGAGCATGCTTTTCACTTACTGAAGAAAAAACTGAAGGCAGAAAGACCCACAAACAAGCAGCAACTGATGGTGGCTGCAGTGAAGGCCTGGCAAAGCATCTCCAGGGAGGAAACTCAGCATTTGATGATGTCCATGGGTTCCAGACTTCAGGCAGTCATTGACTGCAAAGGGTTTGCACCCAAGTGTTAAAAATAATCCTAATATTTATAATTATGTTAGTTTGTCCAATTACCTTTAAACCTGTGAAAATGGAGAGACTATGTAAAAAATGGATGTAATTCCTAAAGAGTTAATGCAATATTTCTGTTAAACTCCTGTAATTAAAGCTGAAAGTCTACACACATCTTGATTGCTTCATTTCAAATCCATTGTGGTGATGTACAGCGGCAAAATTAAGAAAATGGTGTCACTGTCCAAATACTTATGGACCTGACTGTATATGTAAACATAGGTTTGACCTTGAATGCTCTTTATGTTTAAACACATGACTTCATTTCATATTTAGTTTTATAACCTACTTCATTATACATAATATAATTTCTAACCTTCCTCTGAATGTTAAAAACCTTTGAAGAACATATCTATACCGTGATACAAACAGAGACTCATCCATACACGTATGTTACAGTTTGCTTTGATTACAGCAAGAGCCAAATATTTGGGCTTTTAGCATACAGCTGTGCACTTATTTAGCCACAGAGAGAGCAAATTCAAGACAGTCTACACACACATAAAGAAGAGGGCTAATACTTATGCTATATAAAATGTGCTGACTCAGTAGTTAGGGGATTAGATCAAGCCCAGATGACACGATATCTTGCGTATCTGTCAATGATCCAGGTACAACCTTCACCACAGAGACGACCTTGTGATAAAAGTGTGTTGGGGGTGGGGGTCTTGTTTTTATATCTTAGTGTGGACCACATATAGGAATATCTGACGGCTTTAACTTGTAGGAATAGCATTAATTACCTGTATTAAGTAAGCAAGGCAAACTTCAAAATTCCATCAACATTACTTCTTGCTTAAAAAAGCTGTGATGTTTTAATACAAAATAGATGATTTACAATTTGCATTTATTGTTGACTAATGACCAAATGTCCCTGTAATTATCACCTCACTGAGTGTATTTGATTTGTTTGAGTGTGTGTGAAAGAGAAAGAGAATGAAACTCACCCAAGTGAGTAGACTCGACAGTGTTTAGTTTTGATGCTTCGGGCCAAGTTGAATCTGTTATCTAAACATAGTGCCCATGATCCCTGAGCTGGCAGACTGTCTGCAGGATTTCTACAGGACACCTGTACATCACAGCAAGCACACACACACACACACACACACACACAGAATGTACACAATTATACTCTTCACTGATACAGTGTAATGTGGATAATATTTTCAAAATGGTCTCAATATTTCATTCCTTCATCTGCATCTGTATCTGCTTTATCCTGGTCAGAAGGGGGAACAAGGGGGAAATACACCCTAAATGGGATGCATCTCCAGTGCACCATGCACACACACTTTCATACTTAGGTGCCTTTTTTTTTGAGTACTCAGTTCTCCTATCAGCATGTTTGTAGGAGGTTGGAGGAAACCAGAAAACCCAGAGGAAACCCACATGGACACTGGGGAGAACATATGAAAATCCACAGAGACAGTAACCCAAGCTCAGGAACAATCCAGGGCTCCTGGAGCTGTGAGGCAGCAACACTACTCGCTGCAGCACCATTCCATCCAGGAAAAATGATGGTCTTTAAACAATACGTGATTTGCAGCTTCACACTGACTGCCTACTGCAGGAGAATGAGGTACAAGTGTGTTCAGCTCGCATTTGAGAATCATGATCAAGTGTCTGGCTGAGATTAAAACACAAGCAGACAATAATAAAACAGGGCAAATATTTACCGAAAAAATGAAACACTAGGCTCAAAACAAGGATAACTTGATACTCTGGGGAAAAATGAACATGGGAATCATCAAAGTTTGAGGCTAGGAAACTACAGCACAGAAATGTAGCAGGGCAATATAGATATAGATACACAGATTAAGGGGTAACAAAAAATATATGAGAGTAATAAACAGGGATCACTGACCATACGAGTGTAACAGACCGAGTATGCAGAGTAAACAAGGACAAGTTCTCTAAAAATAAGGTTGATGGAAACAATCATTCTTGGGTGGCACGGTGCGATCCTAAAACAGCTGTGCAATTCGACTCCATCACACGACATCCTGCACTGCAAGGTTTGTTTGCAGTTAAAGAATATTTCATTTTGTCACCTTACTTTTTTTAATGCTCATTTTATTGCTTAAAATGTAATCTCACCTTCGCCTGGTGCACTTTTTCTCCAGCTCCTCTCCCTAACCAACATTTTTAACAGCTTCCTTTTCTCACCTTCACATCACACATTCAGAACTTCATCTCAGTCGATGATAACACCAAATGATATTCACTGAACTGGTGGATGAGTCACCAGTCGCTCGCACGTCGCTCCATAATCTCTCTTGTGTTGAGATGTAGTGACTGCGAAGGCCATAGCATATGAACAGGTCCTGAACAGTGCTGCTCGTATAATCATCTCTATCAAACCATTCAGTGAATCCTCATGCTTTGTGGAGTCATTCAGGAAGAGACCACTCCCTTTAGGATAGAAACGTTTCATCAGACTAAAGGTGATCAGTCTGAATAACTTTCTCTGGTTCTGATTTGTGGTGATTTTTCTTTTTAAAGGGACAAGTGGAGCCAAACCAATCCAGCATATTAGATCCACTTCCTTTAATGTGACACCCATCTGTGTATTCAGTATAAAGCTGGTTCTGTCAGCAAATTTCTTTTCCATATGTCTACAGCCATTTGGGATTGATATATTTTTCATTGTACAACGGTTGGTTTTGGTTCACTAATTTGATTGGTTGAGCAGTGTTCCAAGAGTGCCCATATTTACTATAACTACATTGGGATGTTTTACCGTGTGTATCACTCCGCTCACATAAAATTCCACTTCCTAGTTCGAAACAGTTACTATAGTAGCGTAACCATCATCAGTGGACATGGCAAACAAAACCGTTGACTTAAAATATGAAAGCTCATCAGATGAAGATGAAAAGAAAGAAGGGACGCCAATTTTACAGGAAGCACCTTTAACAGGTATGTACGAATCAGTGTGATTTGATAGCCAGTTAGCCCATGTGCTATAACAAAGTGAGTGCACTTATTAGGGGAGTAATAAGTGATTTGGACGGATGCATCGATTTAAAAGGCAACAACTGAATAGATGGAAAACCGATGTGTAAAAAAGGATTGTGATGTGTAATAGGTTAGCAAAGTTTTCGACGTCATCATCATTTGCGAATTAGTGTTAGGCCTACTGCAGGTCCTGAACAGTGCTGCTCGTATAATCCATCGAAGGCCATGAAACCAAATTGTATCATATCATAATGTAGCAGATTCAGTGTTATCGTCACATATCGAATCATTCTAATAAATCAAAATTGTATTGCATTGTAGAAAATTCAGGGATATCATCAACTATTGAATTGTTGCCTTAAGAATCAGAATTGTGTCATATCGTAGAAGATTCAGTTGTATCGTTAAATATCAAATTGTTGTATTAAGAATTGTGTGGTATAATGTGGAAGCCTGAGGTTTACACCCTTTTACAACACACTAATTTCTGATCTTTATCTTATTACTACAGTTACCAGATTATTCATGTGGTTATACACACTATAACATCTTCTATTGGATTATGGCTGTTTGCATATTTCAAATAATCAGATGAAGTCACAATTTAGCACAATAATCGGGAAATTAAATGCATATATTGTTGTAACTATTAACCAATAGAGTGACTCCATGTTTGTTTTTTAATAAGCATCTCTGAAGTTTATATCCTGTTTATTTTGCAGGTAGAGAAGGATACGTTGTGTATTTTGTGAGAAAACTGATTATTGAGAGCCTCATGTAGACTTTAACTTTTCCCCACTATCAGATTATTTAAGTGCATGTAAGGATGTTAATCAAATTATTGCGATTATCTGTTTTTTTATTCATTTTATTTATTTTTTATAAGTTATCAGATTCTTCTGCACATGAAAGCAGATATATGATGTTGCTGTGGAGGAATGACAGGGTTTGATCTGATACTGGATTCTGAGGAGAGGAAAGAGATAAGAGTGTTCATTCATCACCTGCAGCTGCAGTGCACAGCACTCACTGCCAAGTTTGTTCTGTCAACAGTGAGCGCGTGCCGTTTTAGAGAGAGAGAGAGAGAGAGAGGGAGAGGGAGAGGAGGAGGTAGTTGGCAATTTATAGGCATGTCATGACTCTTTATAGGCCTGTCATGACATTGTGGTAGGTATTCAGTTCAATTCCTTATCACACGTGTGTGTGTGTGTGAGTGTGTGTGTTTTTATATCATGGTAAGTACCAAATTACCCCCCAAGGATAGGGATATCTGACAGTTTTGACCTTATGGGGGCATTTGAAATTATTTTTTTAAAAAAAAAAAATAAAAATAAACATAAAAACTGCAGCTCTTATTTATAAAAAAAAAAAAAACTTAAAAGATTTAAAAGGTTTCCACTGAATTGCCTATAGCTTGATGGGGACCAAATGTAGGAACATCTGTCTTTGTGGGCATGTTTGGGTAGTCAACATGAGGAAAACTGACTCTTTTTTAAATATAAAACATCTGCAGCTTTTGGTTACAATAATTAGCTGCATTAATAATTATGTCAATGGAAGGTCCTTACAAGGGCAGTAAGATGTTTGAGTGTTCAATCCCATTACATAAAATTATATTGGATTAAAATTATCATACTTTTAAAACCAAAATGAATAAACTAATAGACTAGCATAAGATTCGAGGCAGGGTCATGGCCAGGATGGTAGCTGACACCCTTAAAAGAGGCCATAAGCCTTTCCAATCTGTTCTGAGCTCAAATCACACATCAGAGAGGTTTATTACTCCTGCAGAATTAATGAAACATATCTCCCTTTGTTCATTTAATTTTAATGACAGTATTAAGAACTGTTATACCTCCTTCAGCACGTCCCCAGTGCACTGCCTCTTGTGATTACTAACACCTGCCGCTTGTTTCACAGCTGATTTTCAGGACTGTAGGTTTACCCACCTCTCAGTGTCTCTGTTGTCTATATTTGCCTTGTATATAGTTCTATAAAAAAGCAGCGGCTCTATAAATAAAAGCATTTCCATTGTTTGTACAGAAATATGGCAGAAATATGACTTTATTTTGGAGCTCAGTAAGGCAGTGTTTAGGTCACAGACGAAAAAACTAATAGCATATCTCCAATTCGTATAACGTTAATAAACTTGGTATTTATTCCGCGAACAGGGTTGCCAGGTTCTGTGTCATATATCCATATATTGCGTATAGATATGCAAATCAGAAATGCCATGAAAAGACTGAAAAAAAGAAGAAAATGCGTGTACCCTTTCCTATATCCGAACATTTTGATCTAGTGTCAAGTGTTTTTGTGTGGTTTCTGAGTTGCAGTTGGGAAGGGATTTTTGCTGAATTCGAATTCCCATCAAAGGTTTGGATCTCTATTTGTATTTGTTTAGGACATTATCTGTTCAGTCTGAATAATACATTTTCTTGTATTTTTTTGTATTTAGTTATGTCCCTATCATATAGGCTGCATAATTATGTTGTGCTAAACCTTAGCAGGGGTGTTCTGCACACGTCTGAGCTCTGTTCAAATGCGGTTTCTTTTCAAATGCAAACCTTTCCGTCAAGGCCCCTTGAGAGCCTTCTGCATCAGTTCCACTTCTCTCGTTGATGACACCTTTGCCACCTCAATTAAATCCTTGAGATGCCACAGTACAAAGCAAACTATTCCAATGCTCCAGTGCTCAAGTTAGGAAAGAAACCGAGTTCAAAAAAAGAATTTTTTTATGGCCAGGATTTATGTTCTTTATTCATGCATACTATGTAATAAAAGCAGGTGTGTGGGTTTACCTGTGGTGTCGTGATGTACTTGATAAATCTGAATGCCTCATCCTCCAGGCTGTGACTCTCACTAGCCCATGGCTCCAGCTCTATCTTCCACCTGAGAGACTACACACACACACACACACAGAGAGAGAGAAAGAGAGAGGAGAGCTTAAAAAGTCTCTCAAAAAATCAGCACTGAAACACTAACAAAAGCATATGAAGTCTGGCAAGATTAGGAGAGAGATCATGTGAAATATATATAGCTGAAGAATTTCACTATTTCAATATTCATCTGTCTGGCATTTCACTTATATCCCATTTATATCCCTGGGAACTTGGAAACGAGGTAATTCTCATATGTGTCCATAAGTGTGTTTGCAATTTGTATCATAAGTTTCTGAATGGACTCACACACCAACTGTGACCCCCCCTCCAGACGTAGTCAATTATCTAACAGCACTCTTGACACACATTTTCTCTCACTCTATCTTTCTCTCAGTTTGAAATTATTGCAGTAATAATCTGTGATAAAAATTTGTCCAGTGGGGATAACATTTTTGTATCCTGAACATGGTTTAGACAAGTGTATGTGTATATAGAGGCATGTGTGTGAGAGAGAGGCATCTGTGTGAAAAGTAACCTGGGAAAGGTTTTGTGCGGCACAATTAATTCGAAAACTTATGAAACACAGTGTCTTGAGTAAATGTCAGATTGGATTCACAACAAATCACACCACAGATCATATTTACATCCTATACCCCCTATTTGATTTGCATTTTGACCAGAACAAAGATAAAATATTTACATGTTACACAGGCTTTCAAAAAGCATTGGTTTCATTAGGAATGTGGAGTGAGACCAGGTCAGGCAAGTACCTATAAGCATTCTTCAGCTACACAGAGACACTATTACTGAAAATTAAGAAAAGAACCACTAAATACTGGCTCCATTTAAAGAACAGTGACTCGTACATATACAACTGCAGAGTCCTTCATTACCAAGTGTTGAGCACAGCTCATTGATCTGGTCCTGAAGCTCAGCACACTAACACACTCCAACACTGTGCATCAGAACCAGCCAAACCTCAGAACAGTCAGAGTAAACTAAATTAAAACCTACATGAAGCGGTGGAGTAACCAAATCTAAACACAGAGTAAAATCTTATTGCAATTTGTATAAGAATGTTATTTCAGTGCTTTGGGAATACTGTGACTGCTGTAGTGGTCATGCCAATAAAGGCCATTGAATTGAATTAACATGAACTGATTGGGATGAACAAAAGCCAGACAATCACAAGGAGGGAATGCACAGATAAATACAGAAAGGAAAAGAACAGAGTGGAACTAACTTTTAAGTAGAGTTATTTCCTGTGCCGTTGCCAAAAAACGCAAGCAAGTTTTTATATCACTGCCATTTCTAATGTAAAGATAGCTAATAGAGATACTTATAATCAAAGGCATTTAACATATATCATCCAAATCATAGCTAACACTTGACAGATTTTGGTGCTAGAGACTGAAAGTTATACATAAAAGGTAGCTAGATTGAGACTTTGGAATTATATGGTTTTTTTTGGCTGTTTACCTGCCACAGGTGCCCTATTGTTTACCAAGGCAAATGTTATAACCATTATAAGAAGGATTCTTAACTCCTTCTTCTTTTATGCTGCAGCTTCTTCTCTGAGCCTGATTAAAGACATCGCTGGTCACCTTCTTTCTTAGTCTTTTATGTGAACTCTATCAACACTGCAACATTCAGATACTCCAGTAAAGAAATGACTTCTCCATCCACAATGGCTTACTTTACTTTGAGCAGCTTACTTTACTCTTGCCACAAGTGTTTCCATGTATGTACTGTATGTACTGTCATACTGTGCAAATGATAAATAAACTTGACTTGACAAGTGTTATTTGTTATTAAATACTTGAATCAATTGAAAATTTAAATAAAAATGCTCTCAGTGAATGAAAAGTCCAGGAATACTGAACCAAATGAACAATCAAAATATTCTTCTAAATATTAAATATTATTATACATTCAAATAATGAGGCAAATATCTGAATAGCTGCACTGTGTTCATGAAACAAATCTCTACTGAAACAGTCTGTGGAATGTTTTTACAGTTAAAGAGGTGCCTGGCTGGAAAAGGCCTGAGACCCCCTGCTGCAGACCTGAATATACTGTCTGATACTAACCACTAAGAGCTGTCTAATACGCACCACTTCTTACTCTTATGATAATGTAGGTGTGAAGGCGTGAATTTGAGTTTGGTGAGTTATTTATACCAGTGATGTGCAATGTGTGTGTGTGCGTGTGTGTGTGTGTGTGTGAGATAGAGAATGAAGCAGGACCTGACAGCCTGTCAGCCTGCTAGAAAAGATTACCATCACTATAGAGAGAGAGAGAGGGAGAGAGAGACTTAAGAGTATTACAGCTGATATCTAGGAAATGAAATAAAGATGTTTTTTCCAGGTGTCTGATAGTTAAAGACAGCAATAAAGAAGAGTGTAATCATTCGTGAGGTTGGCAGAACAGATCACTGGGTGCAAATGAAAGATGTTAATGAATCTGGATTTGTCCTTCCATGCTCTTTACAGCGTTGTCTAATTATACACACATCAATATCACGTCAGAAAAACAGAAAGATGCTTTTACTTTTCCTTTGTCTGTGTTTTCTTTGTGTAAGTAGTGATCAGGAAAATTATTCAAGTACAACTAAATAAGTTGTCTTTAGATATTTACATAATTACTTTACAAATTGCTTTTTATATGTCTACAAGTGACACAACTCCAAAAATGCTCAGTTCACTGCTCTTCCACAGGTGAAGATCAATCTTTTTCTCCTATTCGTCTTGCTTATGCTTGCCCATGCTGCCTTTCCCACCTCTTTTTGAAGGCATGATTACAGCATTAAGCTTATGAACAGAATGATCTCTGTTGCATTTGTGCCATATCCATCATCCCTATGCTGTGTGCCAGGGAGAAAATAAAAAAAATCTTGCAGTAAAACACTGCTTTAGACATGGCCAATGGAAGAGTGTGAACTGAGATATATTACCCACTTAAATACTGCACTGTTTAGTGACTTGCAGTATATTGGATATCGAGTTATTAGAAGCAAAGAATAAATATAAAACCATATGTTGTATGAAAAAAAAAACCATTATGACCTATAAAGTAATAAGGAGAAAATGGAAATAGATTTTTTTTGTCAGAACACACCACTAAGCCTATTAAAGGCAAATCATTTTATTTCTCACGCAGTATGATTATCTGTGTAAGTCACTCACACTTTATTTAACATGAAGAGATTTTCTTCTTATATTTCTAGGCATGAAACCCACTCAGTGTCTTGCAGAGGGAATGTACAGTAACAGAATTAACATAAGGGATTAGGATGATGTTTAATAAAGAAGTTAATCTGACATAGGTTTAAGAGTACTTTATGTTATAAGTGATCCGTGAGTCATTCTCACATGAATATTTGGAGTTGATTTGGCATGCAGGACTCATGGATTCAAATGTATATTGATATAACAGCCACATTGTTTGACTGTTTAATCAGCTTTAATCTACAAAAAGTTAAGGAGTGTGCTGGTAATGATTCTGTATGAGGTTTGCTGTGTCTGTGTGTATTATGAGCTGTGTGTTTGCACAAGTGGTTTTAATTCAGGTCTGAACTGTGCAAGATCTCTACTTATTCATGGAAATAATGCTATGGTCTCGGGTGGTGTTGAAAAAAATATTTTGAGTCTTCGTAGGCCGAGACCGAGACAAGACCAAGTTAAATTTCACCTGAGTTATGACAAGACTGAGACCATGTATGTTTGGTCACAAGACTGGTCTCGAGTAACACTAGTCTGGATAGGCTTGTTGTTATTAGAGTATGCCTGTTTTATATGCAAAATCATATATGTGTAGTGGATTGGGAAGACCAAGTGGATAACGCTGAGGTGGAATTCTGGATCTACAGCCAAAAATGATGAATCTGGTTTTGATGCACCTGCACTGTCACATATTTAAAACAGAGAAGAGCACTCTGTACAGATGACAGGGGACAAAAATTTAGAAATGCTTAAAAGACCAAATAAAAAGACATAATAAATCAAACTTATCAGCTTTTATTTCCCCACCAATCAGAAATCAGTCTAGTGAAGAGGCAGCAGTGAGGCTCGTGTTTAAATGCCGCGAGTGAATTTTACCCCAGGTGATGAGACAGACTCCTCATGAGACAGACGTAGATGATGCTGATAATCAAACTGAGCACTTATTTTCCCTTATAAATAAAAGAACTGTTAATAAGGTTTGTTACATTTGATACCATACTGTACTTACAGGAAGCCTAAGGATATAAATAAAGCAAACAAAGGGCATTAAACAGAAATGTGTATTGTGTATTGTGTATTGTGAAATGTGTTTCTAGGGTTAGGGTTATTTTCAGAGCAACTTGGCAGTGTGCTTTCTTGCTTGCAGAATTATAAGGGAAATACTTTCTACACAGATTTCTGGCTATAGTATGTCTTTTGGAAAAATATTTAGGTTTAAGCAACACTTTCTTGAAATCACACCAGCACGGAAAAAATAATTATATTAACTGAAAAGTGTACTTTTCAGACCTTCCAGACATAAGAGCACCATAGGAGAGCCATGCCAATATAGGTGAAACCAGATGAACCTTCATTGTACTGCCTTCTTACTGTCTTCTCAGCTCATGATTGCTGCAGGAGGATGAAGGTCAAGGTTCAGAATCAGAAGAAGAATAGGTCTTTCTTTTCAGAAAACAGTCCATATTAGATCAGGAGTGTCTCTTTTCTCACTCCAGTTAGGCTATTGGCATCATTAAATAAATATTATACTGGCTATTTAAATAGGTGAGCTGCATTTTAATGACATTTATTGGCTTTTGTATTTGAAATTTGGTAATTTAATATGTTGAAATAAATAATTCCAGCCGTGGCACACTGGTTGTGAGACGCTGATCTAGTTTCTGTAACTGGTTGTACTCTGTGGGTGTCTGTATGTGATGTCTCATGTTTGTTTGCCTTTTAAGCTGACAGACAGCCTTTATCTCAGTGTATCTTGATGCTTTTTTATTCCTGCTTAGTGGTAAACTCTCTCTCTCTCTCTCTCTCTCTCTCTCTCTCACTGTCTCTCTGTTCAGACCCTTTCCTTGTAATACAAAGCCCTCGGACCACAGAGATGATAGACCTGCACCAAGTCAATTTACTGCATACAATATACTTTAAAATTTTAATACACTATATGGTCAAACCTATGTGGACATTTGAACATGACACCCATATGTGTTTGTTGAACATCCTATCCCAAAGGTATGGCATTAATATAATATAACAGCCTCCACTCTTCTGGGCTTTCCACTAGATGTTGGAGTGTGGCTGTAGGAATTTGTGTTCATTCAGCCACAAGAGCATTAGTGAGATCAGACACTGATGTTGGTGAGGAGGTCTGGGGTTCAGTCGGTGTTCCAGTTCATCCTAAAGGTGTTCAGTGGGGTTGAGGTCATGGCTCTGTGCAGGACACTTGAGTTCTTCCACTCCAACTTTGGCACACCATGTCTTCATGGAGCTCGCTGAAGTGCAAATCTTAATGCTATATACACTGTAATATACAAAGACATTCTATACAGTTGTGTGCTTCAAACTGTGTGGCAACATTTTGGGGAAGAACCACATACGGGTGTGATGGTCAGGTGTCCGCATAGTATTGGCCATATAGCATACTTCTATGCATCAGTTCTCATAGAAAAAAAAATTGTAAAAAAATATTTAAAAAAAAAAAAAAAAACTTATATCAATAATAATAATAATACTGTATAAGGCAATGATTATTCATCTAAAACTGAAACAAATAACACACACACACACACACACGGTCACTCAGCCTGCAGAATAAGGAACACAAAGTACTTGCCTAACCCATGTGTACATTCTAATCTTCTTCATGGTGAATTATTCAAGCCCTTTTGTTTTGTTTATAGAGTGCATATTTAATGCTGGATGTCAACTGTGTGTAGGATACACTCATTACACATTGTTTTAGTGTGTGTTCCCTCTCTGTGTGTGGTCCAGATGGTTAATCTCTGCGGTAGAAATGTCTGTAAATGTGTGTATTACTGCTTATAAATTAATCATTTGCTTTTTAAATTTAGTCTAAAAGCTCTGTCCACAGACGCTGGTTCATATAGCTCAACTAGCATTAGCATGCTAACTACAGTTAACATTAGCAAGGACTGACATAACAACAATTTGAAACACACACTTTCAACTTCTTGAAAGCCAAGTTTTAATACATTTAAAAATTCATACTGATTTATGAGAATGGTCATGAGTGCCTTCACTGTCCTTTTTCTTTATAAGGTCTCATGAGTTTTAAGTTCTGGTATTAGCTTCATTAGCATTTTAAGCTACATGATTCAGCTGCTTAAAAGCCAAGTTCTAAGTTTATAAACACATAAAAATCGGATTATGAAAATGGTCAAGCGTGCATTCACTGTCCTCTTTTTCTTTCTAATGAGGTCTTATGGCTTTAAGTTCCTGCATTAGCATGTTATCATTGTTAGCATGTTAAGCTTCATGATAGGCCATTGTGGGTTTTTTTTGTTTGTTTGTTTTTTGTTTTTTTTTTGTGAGACTTATCTGGCTGTGCTGGGCACTTGCCAGTTTCAGCCATATTTTTTCTGTCTGAACAGACTGAGGTGGGAGTGGTGAATGGGTATTGGGGAGTGTCTATAAAATGACTGACAGGAGGGCCAACGTAAACACAAAACAAGCACTCCGGGCTGTAACACAGTTTTCCAAACAGGGTTTCTCAGCCAAATTATACATTTGTGCAGAGGCCATGGCGTAAACAATTATTTTCTATCATGTTCTACATATTTTTTCAGGTTAATTGTAAAAGAAATTTTAAAAATCAGCTGTTGCACCTTTCAGCCTGTATGGAGTTCAGTGAAAAATGTATGATGTAAAGTAAAGAGAGCAGACATATGGCATGTATAATGTTGTTCTCTATGGGCCTTTTCTTGTTGCTTACGTGAGAGGCTGAAACAAAGTAAGGCTTTTTATGCAGTTCAGAACATCGCTGCATGTCTGGTGAGAATCTAACTGGAGACAGAAAACAGTGACAACAGAATATTCAGTGATAAGACAAACTAACCATTGTGTTCTGTCAAGAGCGATAGAGGGAAAGTATGTATCTGTGTCGTTCATTTGTGTGTGGTTAAGAGAGAGTGTGTGAGAGATAACAGAGAGGAACAGAGGGACGTGGTGAGTGTGTGTGTGTGTGCGTGTGTGTGTGGGGGGGTGGATGGTTTGAGAGTCTGAGTGCCTGCTGCAATGTGTCACAGTGTACACAATTCAAACATTGCAATCAGAAAAGTATGTCAAAGCCTCTTGTTTGTTTCTTCACAGACACACACAGGTTCGCTGAAAGAGCAAAATAAAAATACATGACAGAAAACTTTACTTGGGTGTGTATGTTTCATCTCTGTGGGCTGTTAATTCACACAAAGTGATTAGGTTTAGAAATGCATATACACTCTTGGACAGCATTCTCAATTCAAGCCCCATATCACTTTCATTTATGATATCTAATAATATCTGATTCAGTGAAATGTGATGCATTTGTATCTGCCCAATGCCCTACCCACTAATCGAAGTCATTTGTATCCATAGCAGACACTTTCTCTGAGGGAATGGTTATAATATCACATTGTGTTTCCCTGCATTGGATATTATGTCTGGCCTCCATTTTGTGACAGCAATTCAATTACCAGGGTTTTGTATGCCCCACAAATATCCATCCTATGCGATTTGAATGAGCCCGCAGTCTTAATCAGCTTTCCGTCACTCTACAATATAATGGAAAGTGCCACTTCTGTGGGCTGCACTCCAGTGATGTTCCATAAAAGCACCATTAAAATCAATTTTAATTTCTGCAGCCCAGAGAAAATGACAAACATGAAAGCTTGTTAAAAAAAGCCTTAACATTTAGGCAAGAGGTGTGGTTAGCTCTTTTGACTTCATTTATATGAAATCCAAAGTTACCGTGTGCTTTGAATTATTACTACAAATTTTGCAGGAACTGGCAGCAAGATCAGAAAAAAAAACAGAAAAAGGGGATAGTTTCATTGATCTTCAGTAACGCTTTATCCTAGTGAGGGCTGCTGTGGATCCGGAGCCTTTCCCAGGAAAACCGAGTGCAAGGTGTACCATACACACACACACACAAGCACACACAAGCACACACACACACACACACACACACACATAGTCATTCACACCATGGGGCGATTTAGCATAGCCAGCATGTTTTTGGTAGGTGGGAGGAAACTGGAGAACCCAGAGGAAACCCACACAGACAGGAAACCACACAAACATGCAAAACCCCACACAGACAGTAATCCAAGTTTAGGATTGAACCCTGGAGCTGTGAGGCTTCACCACAATCCACGGCACACTCAGTGTGTAGCTTTCTAACTCAAAAGAAAAGATGAAAACAAATAACCATTTGATTTCTACAGAATGCAAACTCACACTCACCTTTCTGTACTGTCTGCCTGAGGGGAAGCACGTGGGCACCGAGTCACTCAATTCTCTGGTTTCCTCAGAAATTGTCTGAGTCTTGGTGTGCTTTTGAGGTTCTTTTGTGGGGGCAAGTGTTTTCCAGCTCTTTACATAATATCCCTTAAACTCCACGTAGACATGAGCACCAAGGCACAGAACCGAGAGGAGGACACACACACGCGCGAGCACACACCTGTTCATCCTCTACTTCAGTGTTTTTCAGTTCTTCTCCAGAGCTCTCTCATGTCATTGATCAAGTTATATCATTTCTCCATATCTCTCCATTTCCAGGTGTCCACTCTCACATGCAGTGTGGTGAAGTTTTCTCTCTTTTTTTTGTCTTGTTAATCTTCGTCCTGCTTCTTCATCCCATTTCCTTTACTGCCCGTTTTGAAGTACAGCACCAAAGCTCTCTGGTTACAAAGTGCACCATGTGTAAACATCTACATCCATGTTGGCGGGTGGGAGTGAGCTTGCGTGCGTGTGTGTGTGTGTGTGTGTGTGTGTGTGTGTGTGTAGATTGCATTCAGAATTTCAGGAACTCCCTCTCTCTCAACTTTTGGTACCTCCCCCTCTCTCAGTCAGCAGTCATCTGTTCTGTGTTCTGTATCAGTCGCCTCTGCAGTGTTGGCACAATCAGATTTAGACCAGATGGCAGCAGAAATTTCCTTCATCTTCCTTCATCTCCAATGAGCCAGTTTCCAAAACCAAATAGTGCTAAAAACATAACTTTGAAAACAACTACATAGGGGAAAGCCCTCATTTCCAAAATAAATAAATAAAATAAATAAATAATTGGGAAAAAAATTGGGGGGGAAATTTAGAAATAAATAAATAAATAAATAAATAAAAATTGGGGTAAAAAAATTGGGAAAAAATTGAAAAACAAATTGAAGATGTGGATCAAAATCTCTCAACACATACAGTACGTAGTGTATATACTCAAAACTCAATGTCTAAGGGTCTTCCATCAATATGTAACACAAATTCAAGACTATAATCATTATCTTCTTACAATAAATGAGTCTTTAAATGAGACAGACATGGAAAAAAAAGGCTTTCCAAAGCTGAGCCTGATCTTATCATCTCTCCAACACTGGAGTAATACAGTAAAAAGTAATTGCAGTTTTTTTTTTGTTTTTTTTTAATAGTTTTCCCAAAGAATTCGCCATATCTGTGCTTTATCAGGAAGTATCTGAAGTGCTTCTGTCTTTACTCTGAGCATTGGTACCTCACTACAAGCTCACGTACTATTTTAATTATAGAATTCACAAAAGTGTGTTTATAAATGAATGATTTCAATGGTGCATTGCAATATGTACAGCCAAGGTGTTTAGAGAAAGCAATGAACCTGAGGTACGTCAAAGCACAAGCGCTTTATGTATTTGTTGATTTTGAATCAACAAATGAATAGAGATGAGATACACTGAGACATTTTAATGAAGAATAAGTTTATATGCAACAAGATCCTAAGATAGGAATATTATGCAGTTATTTTTTTTTTATTTTAACCAAAATGATAAATCGAGAATTTATCACCAGATTTAAAACTGACAGCTCAAGCAGACATCTTTTCATGTCTGGGTAATTTTAGGGTCTATTTACTTACAGTCCCAAAGTAAGATTTTGTGGCCAAAAAAAAAAAAAAAGACTCCAAAGCATTAAATTCTTTATGGGAAAATAATTAAAGCAAGTAAAAAATATAATTTTTGGGTGAGGTGATTATAGTTCACAACCTGACCCAAAAAAAATGCTATATTTGTTGTTTGAAATGGGTTAACAAGTTGTAACACATATTTTGTTAGATTCAGTGTTGAAAAAAATAAAAATAAAATAATAATAATAATAATGTTTAGGAGATACAATGGCACTCTAATTGTGGAATGATCCAGATGATATCAGATCAATCTAGCCTTGTCACTTCAGCCCAGATTCTGACCTTCCTTATATGGTTATTGTTTCCTGTCCCTGGTAACCTGTTGCATGTCACAACTGTTTCTTGTTACCCATTGGTAGTCTGTTTATGTATATATCCTTAGGTTATGTATATATCCTTAGGTTTTCCCCTGTGTAAGTGTTTCCTAGCTGTGGCTTGTTATGTTGCTTTCCAGTGACTAGTGACTAGTTACTCGTGAGTGTCATGTTTTAATCTTCACCTAGGATTTTGCAGTCATATTGTCTGCATTTTGCCTACGCCATGGATTCCCTGTAATAATATTTATTGTGAGCCGTGTGATAATAATAATAGTAATACTGAGCTGTTTGTCCTGCCTCTCTCCTGCACCTTCTGGTAAAAGTTACAGTTTCAGGCTTTACAGATTGAACATGTTGGAAATACTTTTGTACCATGTGGCAATGCTTTCATACGTAGCACAATACTGCCCCCTGTCGGACACCCAATACTGCTATTTTGAAAATGACTCCATGACTCTTTGACCTGTGCTCCAGTAGCTGCATCATGTCCACTGTTACTGTTCAATTAATCTTCCCACACATTTACTTAGTTTTCATAATATATTGATCTACTACCTGCAAATACTCCACTTTGTGCATTAACTCTTCCCAGGATGTGTTTTGTTTCAGACCAACTAGACAACAGAAGAAAAAAAAATATATATATATATATATATATATATATAATATATATATATATATATATATATATATATAAATATATATTTATATTATATATATATATATATATAAATATATATTATATATATATATATATATATATATATATATATATATATATATATATATATTAAATTATTAAACTCATATTTCTAGACATTTAGTTTACCAGTTTATCAGTACCAGTTTAAATAGTCTTATTCTATTGTCATATAATTTTGCTAATGTCTTTTAGAATATATTTCTAGACTTTATGGAAAGTTGTCAGTTGGTAAGTTTTCCACCATGGATGACTTTCCAGTTTCTCAGTAACAGGAAAAAAATGTGGGAGTTTTTTTTTTTTTTGGTCTTATTTATTTCAAAAGAGAGTGATAAAAATGTCAGGTGAGGGAACAGTTTCACAATAAATGGATAAAAGCTATGGTGTGCTGTTCATTAATAAATTAAATGGTATAAGAGGAATAAAACACTTCAGGACACTTCTGGAAAATAATCAATGATGGGTTGGTGTGATGAGCCTGAAACAGGGGTCACTCAGAAGTTGATTATTTTTAATAACAGCACATCCCGAAGTATTTTATGCCTTACTTAAGACAAGTCATAATGCTTAGCACATCAGTTGTGATACTTGTTATACCATCAGCTCAGGTCATGTCTTCTCCTTGCCAGCAGAGATCCCCCTCCCTGAGTTCTAACACTATCACACCCCTTCCTGTTGTCAGAGTATAGCCTCATTTCATGCTCTTTATTCCCGTGTCTATGTAGCTGTGTTTCTGCTTTACTGTTTAGTTTTTGGATTTGCCCTCTGGACTGTGTATGCGGACTTCTCTGTGTTGGATTGTGTATTTTGGATTGTGAACTTCGCTCTGTTTTAACAAACCTTTGCAAATGGAGCCTCAACTGTCTACTTAGTCCCAAGTATGCCATCAATGTTTATCTAATATGAATCTGGCCCCCAGGTGGCACAAAAGAAAAGCGTGCACCATAACATCAGTAGATCAAAATCTTGAATCCAGACACTGCCATGGCCATCCGTGGCTGTGAGAAAAATTGGCATCCTGTGAGCTCATGTATGAGGAAGAGGGAATCTAGTGCTTTCCTCAATGTGGAAAGTGAGGAGAATTACTCTCTGCTATTCACACTGAGTCCATTCAGTCCATCAGTAAATTACTCGCTGCTGTTCACACTGAATCCATTCAGTCCATCAGTAAACAGAAGAGAGCGCTGAAGTGGAGGGCACCTGTCCAACCCAATGTAGCAGCGCAGATGTCACATGACCTGAGAATAGGTCTCTGCATGACAGCATGCCATAATAAAAAAAAAATACACAGTTTATGTTATGCTATGATGATATACCTTTGCTTAAAATATGCTATAACTTTTCATCAGGTAAAAATCTAAAATATTTCAATTATTTAATATTTGCATTGCCACAGTAGTATTATACATTGTAATTTTTAAACAGATATACAGAAATGTAATAGAAACAGATATTACACTGAATCTGTATACATGCTTCACATTCCCCACAACAAACGTGATGGTGGATAGTAAACATTTCGGACTATCTGAACTACTGATAATGATTAAAAATGTTGAACACCCTCAGCCAGTTTGTAACAGCATAAACCTCATGTAGGCACTACAGTGGTATGATCCAGGGTTGATGGGCGTTGATGAGCTTGGGTGGAGTTTTCTGTATGGGTTTTCTGTATAGGTTTTCTCTGGGTTTCCAGTTTCCTCCCTCCTCATACAAAACGTACTGGTATGAGGATTGGCTACTCTGGATTGCTCCATAAGCTCTGGAACCACTGTGACACTAACTGAAGATGAATGAATGAACCTTGTATATCTTCCTTGTTGCTACGAATTTCTGCTTATTTTTCACAACAGATGGTGCTTCTGAATTTTCAGTGGCACAGTATAAACATATCTCTGTCTGAAAACCTGTTCCCCAAGTAAAGCAATATGAAATTAAGTTAATGAAGTTAGTAAAAGACAGTGAGTGCCATAGCATCAAATAACATCCTCATTGCTTGTTCAAGGCTAAATATGATTTTTGCTGTTTGAGTATCTTAATGAATTAATTGTGCTACGACAAACCATCCTATTTTGATGGTAGAGAACAGTGTTGCATACTCATATAGATTTCTTTCATTTGATTATTCAGTAATGTGTGAACCCTCATTTTACCTGCATATACTTATACTGTCTGTGGAAACAGATATCCCTAGCTCACATCACATATTAACCTCATCAGGAATGCTCTTTACTACAGCTTCACGAGAGGTAAAGATGGTGGTCTTAATGGTCACTCCAAATTCATCTGTAATCACAATCACATTTTACAGTCTTAATTGTATAATAAGCTGTTAAACTATCTACCTCTACCTCCCTTTGCACCACTGCAGTTTAAAATAGCTGTAGCTTGCTATAAGGTCTTTCTTTCTTTTCACACTATGCGGACTGCTTTACTTCCAGTATTGCAATGTGTATCGTCTTGCATCGTTTCTAATGTTACGTCCACATTGTCTAGTTTCTCGCTTTGTACTGTTGTGTTTCTAATATTTGGTTGCACCACAGCGAACAGCAAGAAAGTCTTTTCCCTATGCTGTAAGGTATAATGACAACAAAGTTGAATTGAATTATTGAACTTGTCTCACCCACAACAGTTTTTTTTTTCTGTTTCCATGTTTGCACATACACACGGTGTACTCTGAGAACCCTTATCAGGAAACCTTGATGAGTGGGAACTTGGCAGCTGGATGCAGAGATGAAGGTTTCATATGCTTGGGTGCATTGTATGAGCATTTTGAAAAAAAAAAAAGAAGTTTTTTTTAAAGTTTTGCCTTCCTCTCTAGAGGTTCAAGTTGCAGCACAGTTTCTTTTTAGAGTCATTAGCCTCAGCAGGAATGCCATGATTTAGGACTTGGACAGGGGCCCTGGAACATGAGTATTAACATGAGCAGAGCCTGCTGGAGTGTCGTTTATGTCGGGTGGGGAACCCAGCTTAAGCTTCTTTTTCATGAGGCTCACTATTTCCTATCTCAGGCTACATTTGACTGCATTTCCCTTATTCCAAACCTCCTGTTATAAGGTCTACCTACAAAATTTCACTTTTGATCTGACTGAATTAATGTAGTGCTGTTGAACACCTCCCTTATGGAAAAATCACATATATTTCAAATAGGGGTGTAGTGATCAGATGATTTGGTTCGATGCATTAATTCTTAAAGGCAATGATTGAAATGAATCGAGGCAACAATCTTAAATCAGTTATTTATTTTACAACTGAATATAAATGGACAACAGCTCTAGCAGGCTGATTTGAACTCTGACACTTAAAACAGTCCTCATCTACATCATCGATGATTAACGGCAGGCCTGCTGGAGATTCTAATCATAGCTGGTCATTTATCGATCGGAGGTTACTAAATCATATCATATTGTTTCATACTGTAGTACAACCAGTGGCACATTCAAATATCGAAATGTCGCCTTATGACTCAAAATCGCATCGTATCGTATCATGTAGAAGCCTGGGGTTTACACCCATTTCACGTGATAATACATTTTTCCACATTATTATTAAAAGAAGAAGCCTTTATTTGTCATATACTGTATGCATTACAGTACAATGAAATTCTTCTGACTGAATTAATGTTGTTGTATGAACACACCCCCCCTCACAGAAAAAAACACATACAGTAGCCCCAAAAAAACACACTAAGCCTATTCTTGTTGTCACAGTTAAGCCATAGTTAATCTGATGAACTACACCATGTGGTTAGTCTGCTAGAGGGAACATGTATGAAGTTGATGGTAATTGACTACATACATCCACTATAAATAACCTTGGGAGCAGCTGGTTAAAAGTAATTGCAAAAATGACTAAGAAAATGGAAGTAAGTTTTGAAAACAGGCAACATACAAGCATAACTGTGAGTAAAAGAAAAAGAGCAGCAAGGTTTGTTCAGTCATCGGGCAGAATTACCAGCCGTCTTTTGTCAGAATACTTGTGGTCAAATAAAAGCCAACTGGTTTGACATGTTGTTTTCTAATGTAGTGAAATTCATACATTTGTAAGTGTGACTTAAGTGTCCGAATACTTTTTGGGGCCACTGAAAATTTCACATGTGATCATAAGTTTTTCCACATTTTAATTCATAAATGAATGAATTAAAATTGAATGAATTCATAAATGAATTAAAATCCACAACATTCTTTGTCCAAACAGCTGCAAGTACATCTATTTTTTTGTGTTTGGTATTTAATATATGAAGATTTAATATTTCAGTAATAAACATTTAAATATCTAATGTTTATTTAAGCTTTAATATCAACACACTTTCTTTTTTACTGTAATTCATGGATGCTAACAATACAGATAGTCAAAAGCCTTTAACATCTCTGTTCAAATGCTGAAAAAGTTCATTCAGAAGTCCTCACAAAAGTGTTTCCATGTTGTCTTGCCCTATACTGTGTGTACAAATCTCCCTCACACACTTCTGCACTTTTAAGGTAACACTACACTGAAAACAATAATTCATAGATCAACATAAATTAAGGGCAGAATTTTCAGTTATGTAAAATATGTAAGATCAATAAAAAGTAAATAGTTATATAACGGTAGGTTTATGTTAAATTCATGAACATGGAATACATACATTTATGTACTTAATTTATTGCAGTAACATGGACATTATATCAATATGTAAAAACTACATAATCACGTTTTAGAGAGTAAGTCATTTGTCCTGTACATTTAAGCTACATTATGAAATTTTGTTTTGCTTTCTCATTTTTAAACTTCAGCTTCACTTCTGAGAGAGAAAATGAAGTAAGCAGTCAAACTCATTCATGAAGGGTTAGGAGCCCTCTGGGTAGCGACCCTTCTCACACTGACACAGTGACACACTTAATACAGCAAATTCAGCAAGTGCCAGTTGCTCTCAGCTCTTAGCCTTCTATCAACTTTCATGAAAATAAATCATTATGGCTTGTGCCTTATGCATATGGAGAATTTTATTTTTATTTGTCTTAAATGAAATGAAACTTCTCAGTCTATAAATAGAGCATTCATTTCTCTTAAATGTCTTTAGTGTTGTGCTTGATGGAAATGTTACTGTGCATATTGATGGAATTTCATGAATACAGCTTTAAAAATCCCACAGCTAATACAGCTAGTCAGTGATTTGATCAAGGGAAAGCTAGTGCGATTGCTCTTATGATTAATTATGTGGATTATATTTATAAATGAGTTTTGTCAGGCGATGTTCTCACATTACTATACTGTCCTTGGCATGAAAAAGACAAGAAATTACAAAGTAAAGTTATACCATTTAAAGTCTCCTTGGCAACTGCTAATTTTTCCAGTAGACCTATTAAAAACTTTGTGCACCCCTAGCCAAATTATATATTTTTTATGTATGTAAGCTACCTGTGTAATTTTTGGGCCCCTATACTTGTCACCACCTTTCACCCCACTAGTGACGGCCCTGAGTGCAAATTTCAAGCAGAATAAATCAGTGGAGATGAGAGCATTGGGCAAAATATTACTGGCGTGAGATTTGAGGAAGGGCGGGACTGTCAGTCATCCCAGACTCATACTTTGATTGGCTCATCTGTCATTCTTCTTATGCAAAAATGAACCTGCTCTTTTGGTGTAATATTGACTGATTATTGAGTGTATTAACTTGGCTTTGGTGTTAAAATGCAGAGCTCCTACACAAAACAACGTTGGCAGGTCTGATAAGGTGATTTAAATGTTTATTAATTTTGGTATTTTTCCATCTCACCCCTCACTCACGCTCATATGCAATTCTTTTGCACCCCACTAGGGCAACCCCCACAGTTTGTATACCTCTGCATTGGATTCACTTTCTTCTGTGTGAGGCACACACATGCGCGCACACACACACACCCACACACACACACAAACACACACACACAAACCACAAACACCTTCCAGATCTGGCCCCATTGGTTCTTTGATTAAGCTGTATTTGGTATTGAATTTGAAATTAAAGCACTCATCATTATATATTTTAAATAACGTTAGTTAAATAACGTTAGTATGTGTTGAAAAATCCAGTGTGATGGGGAAAACTGACACTGAACTTTCTAGAACTCTGTACCGAAATTATATATATAGTGAATACAAAATATATGCCTGAGGTTTCTTTCTTTATTTGATATGAAATTTATTCCAGTGTAAGGTATCAGACCCAAGCTAATGGACCTTCCATAATATTAAATACAGTGTTTAAAAAGCATGATGTGTCATTTATTAATAATAACAAAAAATTGTAATTATTAGCAAATCACTGTGGTATAAGAGGAATACTATCTCTAACATACAAAAAAAACTACTCAAAATAAACAACTCAATTTTAAAGTTCGTTAAGCCAAGGGGTTCTTGAACGAGGTGTCCAACCCCACGTAAGGTCTCTTGATTTACAGATGGGATCGTGAGAGAAACGCCCTATCTCCTCTTTTGTTTCATTCAATTATTTGCCACAGTGATACTAGAAATATTGATTATTGATTATTGATTGATATTATGCATTTTGTGTGCTAATATTTGAAATGTTACTGGGAGTCATATTCAGACAAGCCACTGTTAAATGAATACGCACTTGCATAATTCAGCAAAAGAATTTACAAATTTCCCCATCCATCTACCTCCAGTAAACAAACTAGTGTCTCAAATCGCATACTCATGTACTATTCTAGATTGTTAATGAGTAGTAACACTCAACAGGTTTCCTATTACAGTTAGTGTTTGATTTTTAAAACTTCTGTGCTCCCTTCAAACTTACTGAAAGCTCTGTTTTGTGTACCAGCCTTCTGGATTTTCTAGATTAGTAAATACTTTTGAATGGAAGGTCAGAGTTTTTGATTTGTGACACAGCCCATGACAACAATCATAACGACAGTGGAAAGTTTTAAGAGAGACAGAGCTCATCAGTAACCTCGCTGTGTGTGAAATTGCTAAACATTTTACAGTTTGACTTGGAAAACTAATGGACAGGGGTGTTTTGGCTTAATGGATGTTACTTTTAAATCTCCCAGATGTAGGTAAGATTCATGTGTTCATGGTTCATGTGTGTGAATAATAGTGCTGCTGATGTTACTGCTGCATTTGCATACTCACACAAAATCATGCATCAAGTATAAACCAGGCTCCTCTGCTTCACGTCTGGCTGTATCCCACCACCCTGACGTGGATTTATTTCCTCCTCTGCTGCACGTCTGGCTGTATCACACCACCCTGGTGCGGATTTATTTCCTCCTCTGCTGCACGTCTGGCTGTATCACACCACCCTGACGTGGATTATTTTCCTGTAACAACACACCACTTCCCAATAGACTGCTAAGTTAGTGCAAGGAATATTCCTACATGATAAAATGTTGAAATGTTACAGTAGTCCTTTATTATAGGTCAAGACTTGGGATTGCAGAAAATTCATAATGTCCATTTGGGGTGGTTTGGCCAAAAAGTTAGTTGATATTTCTACTATTAATTTGTTAGATAAATGAATGAAACAAAAGAGGAGATAGTGAGTGTCACTCGAGACCACTTTTGTAAATCAAGCGACACCACATGGGTCACAACCCTGAGTTAAAGGAACCCTGAAACCCTCAGCACCCCCTCCTCCTGCATCCCTGCACTCAAGAAAAAGTGTGACAACAGTCCCCGCTCTTCCCTAATCACATCACTCTGGATGAGATTATACTAAAGAAGTTGATCATTAATAATTACACCCGTGTATGCCACTGTGAAGTGTTGTCCTCTCTAATTTCACTCGGTGATCAGAGTGGAAATTTCCCTTCAGTAACCTCCCCCTCTGAGCTGGGCTGGACTCTGGTAGGCAACATTTACCAGCAGTGACAGCATGAGCAACGAGCTCCAAGAAGCTCACACGACCTCAGCATGAAATCCGGCGTGGAGCACCTGTTCGACGAACTCGGCCACTTCAAAAGGTAGGCTCTTTTTTCCCCCAGACACTGATAAGTGTAACCACATGTTGATAAACACGCATAGACAGTGACAGGTGATGAATTCTTAAAGTAGTGGTATTCACTGTTATTCATGTTATGTTATATTATGGAGACACAGTTTGCGTCACTATTAAATTGGAGTAAAGGAAGCGAAAGATGTGTTCAGCTAACAGTGTAAACACACTCATCATGCCTTGGGTTAGTAAACAGATAGTCTCAGTTTTGTAACTCCTTTGTGTGATGACGCACAGGTAGACTGTGAGTGTGCGCGTTACTGTGCGCGTTATAGCGCGCGTTATTGTGCCATTTCAAGCGCACTCAAAGGAGTCCTTCATCCATCATGAAAAACAGTGCTGGTGTTCCTGTCGCCCATTCACAGACTCACAACAGATGTAGACACATTTTTAGCACATTCAACTGTTATGTTTCAAATGCAGTGTTTCACCTAGACATCAAGATATCAGTTCAGAGTGAATGTCGTGAAGGCTGTTTTTTATATTTTCATACTTTCATACTAAAATGAAGTATGCAGTGATAGATGGTCATTTCAAGAAAGGCTAAATCCAAAAAGTAATCAGACTGAAAACATATAAACAAACATGAAGATATTTTTATTAGCAATGCCATCTGATACATTTTGACCACATTTTGGACATGTTTATATCCAAGGTGTGCACTATATGGCCAAAGTTATATGGACACCTGATCATTACACCCATATGTGGTTCTTCCCCAAACTGTTGCAACAAAGTTGGAAGCAGGCAATTGTATAGAATGTCTTTGAACACTGTAGCATTAGGATTTCCTTTCACTGGAATTAAAGGGCTCAAACCTGTTCCATCATGACAATGCTCTTGTGCACAAAGTGAGCTCCATGAAGACATGATTTGCCAAGGTTAGTGTTGAAGAATTCAAGTGTCCTGCACAGAGCCCTAGCCTCAACCCCACTGAACACCTTTGTGATGAACTGGAACACTGACTGCTTCACAGCTCCAGGGTCCACAGTTCAGTCCTAAGCTCGGATTATTCCCATGTTCACGTGGGTTTCCACCAACTTCTCTGGTTTTCTCCTGCCAACCAAATCCATGCCAGTTGGTGGACTGACTAAGATTAATTGCTCCTAGGTGTGTGTGTGTGCATGGTGCCCTAGCCCACCTCATGCCCAGTGTTCCTGGAATAAGATCCATATCCACCATGACCCTGACCATGATAATGCGCTTACTGAAAGTGAGTAAGCAAGTGATATCAGTAACACATATGGAAGCATATAGAATGTCAAATAAAATATGATTGTCTTGAATAAAACAAATATGTGCCACATCAGGAAAACAGTCATATTTGGGCCACTTATCCTGCAGTGTAAATGCAGCCTTAGAGTTTATTTTCCTTATAGTTGCCCAGTGAGGCCTTGAGTGCTACACTGCTGTTGTGCAATTAGCAGGGCTGGAGAACCTTGCTCTGAGGCCATGGCCATTGGTGTATCAGGAATTTCAGAAGCCACATCTGTAGCGTTGTCTAACCTTGGCACTTCTCTATCCATCTCTCCATGGTCTATATTTGACTGGCCATGCTAGTTTTTGGGTTAATTAATCTGTTGACATTCCCTGCTAATTACTTACTAGTCCTACAGTAATTTTCAGAACATTATTGTGTGAAGAACTCTGACTATCTTTTTTTTAAAATAACCATTTAATAGTTACGTAAACTTGACTAATGGAATTTCATTGACAGATCTAATGAGTTTATCTTAAAAAATACATTTAAAATTTAGCCTTTTAGCAAAAATAAGATACATGTTCTATATTGTTTCTTCTATGCACTAATTATGTGAGATAATCATTATATACTGTCTTGAATACAGCTGTGGAAGTATCTGTCATCAAACAGATTGTTCCTTAAAACCTTTTCTTCTCATCTTGATGCATCAGGGTAAATTATACAGGGTAAAGTTTTCATACCAATTTTACCAAGTCTGAAGGACTTGTCTTTGAACATTACAACACAGCACATTTTTATGCCCAACTTCTTTTTGCTTAAGGTTAATCACAGTGAGATACAACATACTAACATTATTCCTCATTCACTAGGTTTCAGGCCTGCCTCTACTTCGCCGCTGTTTTCCAGGCCACATCATGCGGGATTCACTACCTGGCCTCTGTTTTCTTGGTGGAGACACCAAAGTTTCTTTGCAATGCTCCTTGGAACATCACTGATATCCTGTACAGAAACCACTCAGCAAGCTCGCTAGAGGAGATCTGGCCATTTTATACTCCTGGAAATGGGCCAGTGGTGGTGCGGACAGTTAACGGAGAGCAGTGGGAACTTGGACCCTGTCGCAAAATGCTGCGTCACTACACCCAAGGCTTTCAGTATGAGTTTATTGGCAATAAATCTGTGGAGTCATGCAGTGGCTATGTGTTTGATCATAGCCAGGTGGAACAGAGCATTGTCACAGAATGGGACCTGGTGTGTGAGAAGGAATGGCTTGCCAAGCTTACACAGCCTACCTTTATGCTGGGAGTCTTGATCGGGGCACTGCTGTTTGGAGACGTCGCTGATAGGTATGCTTGATCTCACAGGTTTGTCTGTTTCTCTCCCAAAAAAAGGGTCGGAGACTGGATGTAAACTGTGTAAGGATGTGTATAGATTTTTAAATGTATACATTTAAACAAGTACTGTGTACAGTTTTGCGCTAAGGTAATACAACGAGCAGCATTGCTGCCTGGCAGCTCCAGGACCCTTTTTTCGATTCTATGCTCAGATTACTCTCTGGTACAGAGTTTTACATGTCCATGTTCTCTGGGAGGAGGTGAATTGGCTACTCTAAGTTGCCCCTAGGCGTGAGTGTGTCTCATCCAGGGTATATTCCCGCCTTATGACCAGTGTTCCCAGGATAGACTCCAGATCCACTGTGACGCTGACCAGGATAAAGCTGTTACTAAAGATGAGTAAATAATTGTAGAATTTTGTTAGCAGGTTTTAGTTGCCTCAAACTATGTCTTGTCAGCAGGGTGAGAGCAGTGGGAACTTAATTACTGGATATAATAACATAATTATTTAATTACTGGATATAATAACATAATATTACATAATATTACAGTATTTTATAGTATATTATTTTCTTCATCTTTCTCCAGAGTTGGCAGACGTCCCATTCTGATGGCCACCAGTGTGTGTCAGTTTGCATTCGGCATCACTGTGGCATTTACAGGAAACTATTACATTTTCATGATCATGCGGTTCCTGCTCGCCATGGTAAGATTCCTATAATAAGCCTGTTCTCCCTTGAAGAGAACATATTAAAAAAATTGCACAAATATCTCCAGCAGAAGAAAAGCAGTACTCCTTCTCCTGTTTAAAGATACCTTTCCCCTTCTTCATCTTTCCCACTCTTATATCTCTTTATGCTGGCAGGTGTCAAGCGGCTATCTAGTCGTGGTTTTTGTGTACGTTACGGAGTTCACAGGCAGTAAAGTGCGGACGTGGACGTCCATGCACGTGCACGCAGCATTTGCGGTAGGCGTCATGGTAGTAGCACTGGTGGGTTACCTGGTCCGAGTCTGGTGGCTCTACCAGGTCATCCTCACCCTCAGCACCTCTCCCTTCCTCCTGTACTGCTGGAAGTTCCCTGAGACGCCCTTCTATCTGCTGGCCAAAGGACGGCACCAGGAAGCCCAGGAGCTCTTGGATACCATGGCCCGCTGGAATGGACTGGAGCCCAGACTGAAGGTACTGACACAGCTGCATAATGGAATTTCTAATGGAAATAAAGCCAAGTAATGTAATGCTTTTCACCAGTTCTTTTATTTTGAATATTACAGAGAACAGTTTTGTATTAATGGCAATTGTACAGTATGAACATACTATATGATTGAGCATATCACTCTGAAATTACTTTTAAAATATGAAAATACTTCCAAAATACTATTGATAATTGATGCAATATAAACATACAAAATCCCTTTCCCTGATGGCACAGCCGGTATAATAGGAAATACTAGATGAATGTGACTATATTCAAGATATTTCACTTGCTAAAATGTCTTTTTTTTGCACTGTGATTGCAGTGTTTTCAAAAAGGAATGTTTTTTCCCCTGGTTTTAAAATGTTTTTTCACAACAGCCTTGTTTTCAGTGACCCAAAACTATGTTTTCAAAAAAAATAAATTTCAAAAATATTTGTATACATGTAGACGGGCCTAAACTGTCTTTAGGTTTGAATGATATATGTGTGTTTGTGTGTGTGTGTGATGCCAAGTGATGGACCGGCATCTCAGGGTGTATTCCCGCCTCATGCCCAGTGTTCCCAGGATAGGCTGTGGATCCACCATGACCCTGAACAGTTACCAAAGATATATTAATTAATGCTTTATATTTATAAAAACTAGTAATTTTGTAACGCTTTTATTTGTCCATGTTTACCTCTCAGTTTAAAATGACTTCAACATAACCTAAGTAATATTGGGGGTTTTTTTTCCAATAGAGTTAAAATATTTAGCAAAATGAAAATTATCAGTTTCACTAAAGAAACTAAGTCAAGCTTCACGTTTAGTAGTTGGGTCCTTTTGACCCCAACAGAATGTAAAGGATAAAATGATAAGAAGATGAGGGTGTTGCCTAATACACTGGGTCAAAGACAGATAACAGTGAGGAAACCATCTTGGCGTAGAGCCAACACTATCACTTTACCCCAGAGCAGTACCAGAATTCAATGTCCTCTGAGCCTGACAGCTGCTTTTCTTGGTTACAGCACTACTGCAACTACATAGCACATGTCTACGAATGTTCTTTTTCAGTCTTCCAGGTTATCTGAAATATCGAATAGCCATGAGTAAAAGCATGTTTATGGATTTGCGTCCTCTCTGTTAAGTGACAAAAGGCAAAACAAATCCAGTCACATTTATTAATGAGATATCAGTATTTATAAAATGCTTATTTACATTATTTTTTAAAAAAGTAGGTTTAGTGTGTCCTGAACATGCGGACATAATCGACTTCTAGCACTGCCATTACATTTTCAGAGGATCATAAATGAGAATTTTACACACACACACACACACACACACAGTGGGGCCCAAACTGAGAGTGCTAGTAAAAATGCTTTTATTTTTATTTTAATTTATTAAATTAAAATATATTATTGACATATTATATTATTGAGTGTTATTATCACTATTATTGAGTGAAAAGTAGAATCTTTGAAATATTTATATGAATTTCAGAGTTTCTTAGTATTTGGTACGTCCCCGTTTTGCATTAATGACAGCGTGTACTCGAGCACACATGGACTCCACCAGTTTGTGCAAAACTTTATGATCCATTTTAGATGAAATCCATGAGACTGTCGTCTGAACACGTGCTTCATAAGAAGAGATTAGGCATGAGGAAATTCTGACCTTTTGTACAAAACAGTTTACATGCTCAGTATCACACATTTGTTTACATTTAAATAGGGACTCTTGAATATTTAATATTCAAGATATTGAACATTTGCTTTCTTTGTTTTAAATATTTCAAATTTCTAAAACTTTCTGCTGATTTCCAGGTTTATATGGAGAAAAAAAAATCCCAGAGCTAGTTTTTGTACCTCACTGTATATATATATACAAGTTGTCTATAACACAAGTACTACATTATTTTTAGGGAAATTGTTAGAAGTTTTTTAAATGATTTTTGAATTGTTAAGAGGATTGTTCTAGAGTGTAATGTCTCAAAATGTTTTTTTCTTACATATTTTGTCCTGTACTTGCTTAAAAAATTTCATTGGAATTACTCCATGTTATGATATAAAATTACAGTAACTTTATATCTATTTGAGGTTTCCTATTTATGATAGATTCACCAAGCCAGATTTCTGTTCTCTCTGCTGTAGGTGTCGGAGCTGATAGAGGAAAGTGGGAACACACTTCTGAAGGACAGGCAGCGAGATGACAGGAGGCTGGAGGAACGAGAGAAGAAGCTGAGCATCCTGAACATGTTCGGCAACTGGAAGATGGCTGGACGCAGCGCCACATGTTGGGCGATCTGGTTCGTCGGCTCACTGGGTTACTATGTGTTCAGTCTGGGCTCTGTCAACCTGGGTGGAAATCAGTACATCAACCTCTTCTTGGCTGGTAATGTGTGTGTGTGTGTGTTTATGTATCTATGTGTGTTTAAGATAATATTAACATTACAGTACTTTTGGTTTAGGCCCACTTCAGTAATAAGCTAGTAAATAATTTGATGCATGTAGTGATGATTTTGGTAATACAGAATTTCTTATTGTTGGCATATAGGGAGCCTGCTTACATTTATGAAAATGAAATGTTTCATTATAATTGACATTTTAACTGACATTTTATTTGAATATTTATTTTATTTTAAGGGAATACGATTGGTATATTTCTCAATTTGCTAATTGCGTGTAAGTTAGAGAAACATACAGTGGGAGTGAGATTCACATTTCAGTTTATAAGCTACTAGAATTAATATTTGATCATTACGCAAGATATCATAGGCAAAATATTAATATTGAAATTACACATTCATTAATTTTATCAAGGCTTACTGTCAAATGAGCCAGATCAACATGTTTAAGATGGCTCAGAATATCTACTGTCTAGAAAGTGTTTTATGTTGTTTCTGAGTTTGTCGTCTTATTTTGTGCTTAGAGTTGATGTTGTATTTGCCACATCAGGTTATAAACTACCAGGTTACACTGCATTCTCAGAGTGAATTGGACTTTTTAAGAGATTATGGAGTGGAAAGTTTACAAACTCTGTGTTTTGTTGAAAGATTACTACAGTGTGATTAACCTCAGAAGCTACCAGGAGCTATATACTGTATAGCTGATCCTAACTAAAGTGCAAAACTAAAACTTCTAACAGAATACAATACAGAATACAGAGATATATCTAATAAATTAACAATACACTCATATAAACAGCATACTCTGATATCTTAATTAGACTAAGGCTGGTATCAGATTTGAAGAAATCACTCGTTCCTGTCAAGACTTTTACGCTCCAACCCATTAAAAAAGTATAGCATGATGGATTAAAAACTATCCACAGCACTGTTCAGGTCTCAGTTCTAATTGTTGTTGATTCATTTCCTATAACCGCAGTAGCCCCAACTCACAGTTATATTAATGCACTCATTCTAAAATGTTATAGTTTCTATAGTGACGTCTAATTCACAGGGATTTGTTTGCCAGATGCTCCATGTAACCTAGGACAAATAAAACGGACAAAGAATGTGCTTTTATTTACCAAGTCTTCAGCACAGAGCACTCTGCACATTCTGGTTTCTCGGTAACGTGACATGCTGTGTTTTTCTGTTGTCTTATTAACTTCAAGATAGAAAAAAGAGAGAAGCTGGTGAGGGAACGATTGTAAGTAAGAGATGTAAGAAGTAAGAGAACACTACATGTAACCAAATGTATCTATAAACTGAGATCTGGGTCCTATACCTGTAAATTATAATCTGGGTCTGTGATGCATCAACTAGCATCAATGTTATCATAGTTATAAGCCTAACTGGTCACTTTAAAGGAAAGTCATTCATCTAAAACTCAGCTAAAAATTGCACTAAATTGACACTGGTGTTTGATTGGTTGTTGGCAGGTGCTGTTGAACTGCCATCCTACCTAATTGGCTGCTTTGCGATGGACCGGGTTGGGAGGAAAATGACGTGTGCGCCAGCGCTGCTGCTGAGTGGAGTTGCCTGCATGCTCATCATTGCAGTGCCTCAGGTACGAGTATTTCAACTACTGAAAACTCAGTAGTTGAAATAATGGTTTGATAGTTGCTTGATTATTATGAAATCATCTGTGAATGAACACGTCACTTCTCGGCCTCCCTTTTTCATCTCGTAACAAGTGACATACTACATTTAGTAATCATGATAATTCCAAAAAGGTTTATTCTGTTCTTCACACGTTGGATTAGAAAAGCTACACCCTCATACACACACACACCCTCAGAAGCACTTAGCTCACATGGCTGATGAAGTACTTTTATCCAAAATGTCCTCTTTCACTGCAATCCTTTACCACTTGTACCATTATTACTGAAGTACAGTAATTATTTTTTAAATGTATACATACGTGTATATATAGCATATAACAATTATAAATGCTTCTAAATTCTGTGTCTGCGCTTATGCACTTTTTTATCAGCTTCAAAGAACGGAAAGATTTTGGCATCATGTCAAATCGTCAACAATCCGATCCAGCTAACTCAGTAATGTCCTGTAAGAAGAACAGGGCCCTGATGAAATGGATTATCATGGATGATTGGATTGTGTGTGTTCGGGGTGTGTGTGTGTGTGTGTGTGTCAAAGGAATGCTCAGGTGAAACACATGACAGTCGTAACAGCCACTGGAATTGTAGAATAGTCTGTCTTATAAAATGCCATAGGTATATTGTATTAAAACATTCTAAAATAATATTAAACTAATTGTATATTAACGTAAAATATTTTATATTTTACCAATCTTACCATCACCACTGCTGTGTATTTGAATTATTGCTCACTTTTCTATAAACACATTTTGCCCAGTGCCTGAAACGCTATATAAACTGTGCTCTACTGCCTGAGATGGTCTGCTGCTTGTCACACTTAAAAATAGACCTGTTCTAAGTGGGTGCATGGTAGCAGATTTTGTACATAAGGGGGTGGGGATGGTGGTGTGTTAAATCTATAATACACATTGTAGTGTAGTGGGGCGTCATATAGCTCTGATGAATAGACAATGAATAACATGTTCACTATAGTGTGACTGTTCACTACTTTCAGTCATTGTCATGCTGCTTTGAACTGGAATATTGAGTACTTTGCTATGAGTATTTTGACTATAACTATTTAGGGCTGTCCTTTAAGTTATTCAGGAAAGCAAATCAGCTGTGCACTGAAATAACCTCTCTCTCTCTCTCTCTCTCTCTCTCTCTCTCTCTCACACACACACACACACACACACACACACACACACACACACACACACACACTCCCTCTCTCTCTCTCTCTCTCTCTCTCTCTCTCTCTCACACACACAAACACTCTCCCTCTCGCTCTCTCATTTAGATTCAGATTTGAATCACGACTGAAAACTCAATATTCTGAAAAATTGGTAGAATTTGTGTAAAATATTGTGGGACCTAGTTTTATTTTTTCATTTGTATGTAAGCACATTAGGTCCTCTTTGGGTGACTTTTGTCAGACGATGCGAGTCTGTGTGTTTGTGTGTGTATAACAGTAAGGCTGCTGCAGCTCTTGTACCGGCCCTAAGCGTTTACATTTACATTTATGGCATTTGACAGAAGACCTTATCCAGAATGACTTTTCATTTATCTCAAGCCTTTGTAACTGCAAGTCCATGTCAAGCTGTTCTCTCCACATTTAGGGTCCTAAAGCCCATCAATTAGCAAAGCTCTCAACAACTGTGCACATCACATTGTTCCTTCATTCAGTAATTACTTTATCCTGCTCAAGGTCGTGGTAGATCACCGGGTACGAGGCAAGAATGCATGGATAGAACAGCAGTCCTTCACAGATTGTGCACAAGATTTGTACACTCAAATTTTTTTTCTTTCCTTGTTGCTTTCTTTCATTTTGCTGCAGGACTCTGAGATTTTGGCTGTCGTCTTGAGTATGACAGGGAAGTTTGCCATTGCCATCGCATTTGGCCTCATTTACTTGTACACATGTGAGCTGTACCCAACAATCATCAGGTGAGTAAAGTACATTATATGTCCAAACACATCCAGATACTGTTAAAAGCAGTTTAACATGACACCTATAGGTTGCTACATTTCTAACAGTTGTTTATCAAATAGCTATGTTGCTACAGCTGCCCTCATCACCTGTAAGTGACAATGTGAAGGATAAAAATCTAGCAGCATATGTAGGAGGTAAAAGGCCACTCACAGTATGGGACTGGGACCACAAAGTGCCAAAGCACATATCATCTAAAAATAATCTAGCTTTGTTTCAAAGAGTCACTACTAAGTTCCAAAGGGCCCCTAAGATAAATTTCTGCTTCTGTGCCCAAGCAGATGTACTCAAGCCCAGGATCAGCATGTGCAATGCAAACGAGGGCTGGAGTGGTGTAAAAAAACATTAAGTGTCTGCATCATTAAATGTCTGCAATTTGAGAGACAAATTATGTGGGACTGTCTGTCAGTTCTGTGGACTAGTCTGGGTTGTTCAGATACTGAAGAATGTTAATTACCTCAAAGCTCAGAGATTTCAGTGTGCAAGTTAATTTCCATGTAGCTGACATAATAAAATCCCAGGTTTTGTCAGAATTCCACTACAACTGCACTAGGTATTATCTAGTTGTATTAGCTGATTCATCAATTCTAGCTGAATCATGACTCTAGATCTAGACACTCTGAATTCAACTCAGACTTTCGAGATAGGAATTCTGGAGTCAACTCAGACTCTAGCGCTAAGGACTCGAGATTTATCTCAGAATCTAGAGCTAGGGACACCGCTCAGACTCTGTGGCTTGGAACTCAACCCAGAGCCTCAAGCTAGGATTTTATTATTCAGCTCAGACTCTAGACCTAGGCATTCTGGACTCAACCCAGCCTTTCAAGATAGGAATTTTAGACTTAACTGAGATTCTACTGTAAAGGACTTTAGACTTGACTAAAGTATGATTCCAGAGTGCCAAGCTCTAGCGTCTGAGTTGGCTCTGGACTCAAACCACATTTTCAATTTTGGACTCAGCTCATACTTTAGAGCTAGTGACTCTGGACTCAACCTGTATTCTCAAGCTAGGAATTTTGGACTTGCCTCTACAGCTATGGACTCTAGTCGTGACTCAGACCACATGGCTTGGAACTCATGGCAATTACCCTGTACACAATTTGAGGTTTTTAAAGAAATAATTTGTTGAGATTGGAGAGGAAGATTACAGTCCTGATCTCATTCCCACATTGTATGAATTGGAGCGTTGTTAGTGAACTCCAATTCTTACCTCACTAATGCTTCTGTAAAAAGCTCTCTACTAAGGCCCTTGATTTTGTAAGCACTTTTACCCAATGAGGTATCCAGGTACTCCTGGACATGTAGTGGATATGCATTTTGTATGGCACATAGAGTAAAGTGCTATATTATGTGTGAAATATAAAGGAATATTGGTGGGTCTGCAGGTCACTTGCGGTGGGAAGTGGTAGTATGTCATGTCGGATTGGAAGTGTGGTGGCTCCCTTCTGCGTTTACCTTGCAGACATCTGGGTCTACCTGCCTCAGGTAAGCACAAGGCTGACTTGACACTGATTACAGAAAATATCAGCTATATTTTACATTAAAAAAATCTTTCCCAATTATGAAATACTGTAGGATTGATATGTAACCATGATCACTCTCTCTAATTTAAATGGCAGTCGTGTTCATGAGAGATTATCTATGTTAATAAAGAATAACAAATGATCAGAACATATAAGTAATTGATATTTGTGTTTTGAAAAAATATTTTAACTTCACATCCATTTCTCTCCTCTGTTATATAGCTGATCGTGGGTATCCTGGCTTTTATCATCGGAATTTTGACCTTCTTCCTGCCGGAGACCCTGGGAGAGCCGCTCACCTCCACCTTGGAGGAGGCAGAGGCTCTGGGCACAAAGTCAAGCAAGAAAACAAAAGACATTGAGATACAAATGAACCTGGCTGACAGCAAGGCCTGAGTCAAAAGAGAGTGAAGTAATCAGGAATTTGCTTCAGCTTCCTACTGCTGGTTGCACATTCTACACAACACCATATAAGGGGATTTTTAGCAATAGATTTGTTCAGGAAGACTACTGTCATTGAAGAAGAAGACAAAAATGCACCAACAGCATCAACTGTGGTAACAAAAGCAAAAATCACTGTGAAGGACTTCTTTTGTTCTGTGCAGCACAATTAATGTTTTGACCTCAGGTTCTGTACTCAACTTTGCATAACTGGCCTGTCATGGTGAATCTGTGATTTTTAAAATTTTTAGGGGTCCAGGTTCTTTTTTTCCATTCTTCTTTGTCTTCTTCCCTACTGAAAAAAACAGGTGGCCAAATTTGGTGGATTTGATAGAAAGGTTCAGCGCTTCCTTTCACTGGGTTGTGACCAAATTTGAAAGATGGCAAGATAACTGTAGTCTGAGGAGGCATGTGAAAAATTGGTTTAAATTGGATATAGAGTTTGCTAGGATGGGCTAAAATATGCTGCTCTGTTTTAAAATTATTTTTATAGCCACAACTCTTTAAGTTGAACAATATGTGTCTAGTTTATAGTGCTACAAGAGTAAGTGGGAAGCGTAGTTCCAGTGTTTGGTACACTAGATAGATTTGAATCTCTCATGTCTATCTCATACAGAAGGAACTGTCTTGCAGATAAAACTGCTGCTGTTGTAAACAAGTGCTGACAATCAAACATTTTCTAGTGCTGCAAACCATTTTGAAGTATATTTCATTGCATGAGGTCACAAGCAATCAGACTGTGCGCACACTGGAGCTGTCTTAATTGGAGCTGAAATGTCTAGAATCAAGACAGTGACAAATATGACAGATATTTTATATGTGTCTGAGATTTTATTTTGCCAAATTGTATGTGAAATAAGTTTCTTTTTAAATACTTTGTGTGTAGAGAGCAATGAAATAAGCTATTTCGTTCTGCAAAAGAACTTAATGTCAGTGTCTTGCACATGCCCCGGATGGACCAAAGAGTCTGTGACTGGACTAAAGTGCATAAAGGTTTCTTAACACTTGGTATTGTACATCCTCTGGTTTTCATACCAGAGCCTTTGTTTAAAGGATATTATGAAGAGTATCACTGGTATTTTGTTACATTTCAGGCATGAAGTAATGCATATGTTATTCAGATGTATTTTTGTACTGTTGGCTTTTCCAAGTGTTTCTTCAGTACAATGAAACAATATAATGGTGGGAATTATTTGATTTAATTTTTGTTTGTCTTTTATTATGGTTATGTAATATCTCTTTTCTACATTTGAGTTATGTAAATACTTACATATGAACATTTTCCACGCACAGCCCTGTTTCTCTATAAGGCAAACCTATTTTTTTATGCTGCATACTCCACTATAGTACATGGTCTCATATCTGCAGCTATAAATTTCACAATTGCCATGTTGATTTCTTTATTTCTGATTGAATGAGCTAGGAAATGCTGTCTAAAAGCAGCAGAGAGAGAGAAAGGTTATTTCAGTGCGCACCTGTTGTGCAGACTTGCTGATAGCTTTGCTGATAGAGAGAATGTGTGTTTGTCTTTGTGCTGTCGGTGCAGATGCAATGGCATTAGTAGCAGCTGGGTATGACACTACTGTAGTATGGTAATATGCTTAGTAGAAGTGTGTTTTGTTTTTATTTTTTAAATCCCTATAGCCTCTCCAACGCAAATGGGCTTGATTAGGTTTGATAGTTTACATAGTATAATCGCATTATTATAATTAAAATTATAGCAATGTTTCTGAGATGGAGAAAAAATCCAGGAGAGACTGGAGTCAATAATTACACCAAGGTGATATTATCGCCATTCATCATGTAACTGAAGTCCAACAACAGTTACTATATAATCACAAAGCTTCGAGTTGTCTGTGGCCCCAGCACATTCACTGTCTGTGAATTAAGTAGGAGGAAGTTATTCAGCATCCAGCGTCTGATGTCTTTTACACATTCATCAACTTTATGAAGCTGGTATCTGCTGTGGGTCGTTAGCACAGCAGTGGAAGGTAATACCATGTACCGAGATGTAGCATACATACAGAAAAAAGTAGTGGCCCCAGAACAGAACCTTGTGGAACACCAAAGATAAGTCACCATTAAAATTTATGAACTGGTAACAGTTAGTCAGATAAGACCTGAGCCAGGAATTAAGGTGAAAAACTGCTATATCTTTTTAGGCATTCTTTCCAGGGTACATGTTCGAGAAGAAAGGAAGATGTGCCACCCTTTTGACATGTCTTACTAATGAAAGAAAGAAACCCCTTGTTTCTCTTCTCTTTCACACTTGTACAGAATAATTGAGGCCACACCCAGGACCGATTCATGGATCATTTAAAGGGACCATAATCGTGGGATTTCTTTGAAGGAATTCTTCAATGTGAATCAGTTGCTCAATTCTATATGTCAGTTTTGTGCATGCATGTTTTCAAAGTGGTAGGTACTAGGTTCATCTTGTCATCTAAAACATTTGTCTTGAAGCTGTGCACTGTAGATATCATCTTATTATCATCTATAAGAAGCTATAAAAGATCTAGTTTGTTTGTTGGCACACATTGCAGTCCATCTGTGTTGGGAGTGTTATGCTAAATCCACCATTTGCAGCTTCAATCTGTTAGCCGACTGTTCTCCTGCCCACAGTTTCCATCACCTCAGTTCTCAAAGAGAAAGGAGACACACTGCCACATAAGCTGAACAAGTCAGGGAACTCTGACCTGGTCGTCAAGCATGGCATGTGCGTACTGTATATTTTGGAGCGAGGCATCGCTGAAAGCCCTTTCCACTAACCTCCATGTACAGGGGGGTACAGCAGGTCGTGATGAAGTGTGCTCTTCTTCATCCCCATCTAGCTCTGATGTGTCTCGATGCCTTCGGTGCCCACGAAGGTAAGCCAGGATTCAGTGCTGTATTGTGATCATTTCTGTTACACTCACATTTCAGAGCGGCTTTATATTGCACACTTCTTTGGAAGCCGTCCCGTACTGGGAACCACAGTCGGGGAAATTTTAGTTGTGTGTGTAACACACATCCTGAGGTTGCTGTGCTTCTTTGGAAGTTTCTCACTCAAGAAGCTATTATTACTTGGTAGATTAAAACTTGGGTTATTTCTTATTTTTGCTTGATGACAGATAAGTGAAATAGAGTAAGGAGGATAGAAGTATGCCTCGTTGGAATTTAAACACTGAGAAAGCTTTATTGTTTGTGAAGTCTAAGGTAGTTTCTCTACTCTGGGGTCAATGCCATGGGTAGTCGTCAAGTAGGCCATCAAGTTCTCTTAGCTTCAGACTGACTTTATTCGAAATCCTAGGGAAACTGTTTAGCTTTTTAAAGAGTGTGCTTTTAATGACCTGTACTTCTATTTACTTGTACACCCATGTACTTTTTGCATATTTTTGAGTGATTCCTTGTAGCAGCATACGCTGATGTAAAAATGCGGTTGTAAAAAAGAGTTTGCCAAATCATACACACTTACTGACAGCTTAATTGCACCGTTTACAAATTGAGCATAAACTGTTATTAGCTCTTCATATGAGATTCAAGACGCTTAAGGTGAAGCAATAACCATGTAGTTACTACAAGTTAAACAATGGTTTTCAATACAATCAAGATTCAAAGTTAAACATTAACATGAACCACAAAAAACGTATAAACTATTAATCTAAAATCTGTACTAGATTTAAAACACCTACAGACATTTCCTTCAGGACTACAGCAGACTGAGTGGACACAATAAAAGTATGACTGCTGAAGGTTATTAATTTCCTGACTACATGCCAGAGGTAATGTTGAGAGCTGTCAAATCAGAAGGGAGTGCTAATTCACATGAGCGAAAAACAGAACACCAGTGCCTCTGGGATTGTGGCAACCTTCACCTAGATCAAGTGTCCAGTCTTGTCTACAAAGAGTTAATAGTTAGGTCCAAAGGTTTTTATGGCACGTGTTCTCTTGCTTGGTTTTAATGAAATCTTGAAGCCATACTAGCCCATTTTGGATAAGACTGGACACCCCTGATCATTGCTGCACCTCAGACCACTTGGCTGAATGAATGCTGGCTGAATGCTCAGCACCTGTCAGTGTCAGTAGTATTGACAAGAGCATGTGCATGTGCCCTGAAGTATTGGTCCAAGGCACGCTTTCTCAGTCAAAGCATGCCCTTGGGTGTAAAAAAAAATAGTAACAAGGTTGACAGCATATGGAAAAAACAAAAAGTGGAAGGAAGGTGGAAAAATGTGACCTGACATCAGCATATCAAGGTCCTACACATTCTAATACGGAGCAGCAACATAATGGTGGTGTTTTACGTCAACCACCACGGAGGCACAAAAAGAAAGGCAAAGTTGAGGTGGGCAAAGAATCTCTGGACGTGTGTAGCTTCCAGTCTCTAAGAGCTGCCTATGCTCTGGGCAACTGTGATCATACAATAGATGTGCTGTCTCAATGCAAGCCTGTGCCAGCACATTGGAAAATTCTCAAGGATGTGGTTCAGCTAATTCGGAACATCGACATGCAGAGTAGAAATTGATCTGTTTGTGAACAGATAGAGTGCTCAGTGTTCAGTGTGGTTCACGGACAGGGCAGAGAACAAGGCTTCAGGCCAGAATGTGTCGGCGTACCACTGGCAAACGTGTATATGTACGTAGCAGCATTGTCTGGTCACCAGGGACACACTTTCCATTGGGTGTGCAAATTAGTGTATTACGTTTTTAGTAAATCTGCCTAACATTTTCAAACACTATAACACTGCAATGACAGTACAGGTATTTCATTATTTGGCTAGGAAAACTTTGAGAATAGTTTTTAAAATGCATTACTAAAGTAGTAGTCATTCTAGACTTTCAGGAGTTTATAACATGTGGATAGTTTATATATTTGATTTTTTTTCTCTTATTTTACTTAGAATATTAGTGGGGTAGTACAATGGCACAGCATTACACAGTAATGTTGTTGACTCGTAGCTCCAGGGTCCCTGGTTCAATCCAAAACTCGAGTTACTGTCTGTGTGGAGTTTTGCATGTTCGCCCCGTGGTTGAATGAGTACCCTCTGGGTTCTCTGGTTTCCTCCCACTGTCCAAAACATGCAGGGTTGGCTATGCTAAAATGCCCTTAGGTGTGACTGTGAATGTGTATGCATAGTGCTCTGAGATGGACTGACATCCCATCTGGGATGAATTCTCCCAGTTTGCACCCAGTGTTGCCGGAGTTGTCTCCAGATCCAAGATAAAGTTCATTCATGTTAAAAATTCATGAACATGAATGAATGAATAAATATTAGCGTCTGATTTTTTTCTGAGTAGAGCATCTCTAGATGTGCGGGTCAGTAAGGCACTGAAGCTCTGTTTTCATTTGTTGGAATGGAGTTTTCCTTGCTTTTAAATTGTGTACACATACACACAGCTCAGTGTTGTCTGTCTCAAATGTCTCCTCTTTCACTGAATTAGCTGTATTATCAGGGACAAACTCATCATTTAGAAATCAGTCCAATGCCGATTTAAATGGAAATTTGGAGAAAAGAGTAAATATTTTCCATCTTAGTTGGTGCAAAACAGGCCAAGAGCTTCAGTGCCTTTCATTCTCTGTCTGAGAGAGAGGAGGAGTTAATGTCTGTCCTGCCAGCACTTTCTGAAAGCTTCTCAGACCCAGAAAACAACATCAGCACAGTTTGTCTCTTTAACTCAGATTAAAAATCCACAAGGTCCCACTTGTGGAGTCTATGAATTTGGAATTGGTTCCTTAGAGAGAAGCTGGATGTCTGGATTCTTAAATTGGTGTCTAAATAAAAGGGCTAAAAAGATCAGTCAAGTAATGAGAGTAGCAATGTAAGCAACCTCTGGATATTTCTCTGTGTTGGAAATATGCTCAAGAATAAAAAGTATAATATAATGCAATCAAAATGTCTAAACTTGAAGTTTGTCATGCATGAGTTGAAAATTTTAAGCCACATTCAGTGTTTTAGAAAAAGTAGACATGGCTGTGCCTGAATTGTGAACAGCAAAAAAAAAAAAAGAAAAAAAAAAAAAGAAAAAAAAAAGATCAGGTTTTGGGTTTTTCTGCCTAAATGTTTTATTTACTTTTTAACCTTGCTATCTAAGCTATGGAGCCCATTTCTACAAATGCAGTGGTAAGACAATCTGCCTAAAGATGTCTAAAACCTTGCTAGCTAAGTGTGCTTTTCTCACATGGTAAATGTCTTGTGTTGATCAAGATGTTGTATAGCTGTAGCAAAATGGATATAAACCTAATCATTTCAGTTTGTAACCAGATACTGGCAGTGATGTAAATTTTCAATTTAGGGAGTACATGTGTTTGAGACGCATGCTAACAATAAAAAACATAATTTCCAGTTTGCCAGGAAAGCTGGTAGTTTTAGAACTATATATTGTATTAAAAAAGAAAAAAAAATTAGTCAAATTTCTAATTTACCTTACAGGGAGCAGTTTACAATAACATATTGCTCCTGTAAAGCTCATGTCCTATACACACAAATGGGGAAGAAAGGACCACATGAAGGCTGAACCATACATCTGACAAAAATAAATAAATAAATAAATCCTGCTTTCATGTCTATTCCCACATAAAGACAGACAGTTGATCCAGAGAGGGACAGACAGCAACCTGAGCCGGGACACTTACCATCAGAGGCGCATGATTTAAACTTGCTAAAGCAAACCACAGACCATAATTGGACTAACTCTTAGGACACTGTGTATATGTGTGTGACTGTATGTATGTGAGCAAGAGAGTTGTCTCTGTTACACTAAGGCTACAGCCTAAAATAGAGCACAGTTGCTTGGGCAGAGTGAAGGCAACAGTGTTTGAATCCTTTGAGTTAATTCAAGGCATGAAGGAAACAACGGTTGTAACTGAGTTTTATGTCTTCTATTATTCCATTTACACACTATAAAAGTTAAGGGTTTTGCTATAAAAGTCATTGAATTAAGCTCTTTTCTACCTCCTGCAAAACAACTTACCTCAAGTGACCAGAGTGAAGAAGAAAGCGTCTCATTGTACAACAGCGCCCTCAGATGTTCACTTCAATGCCCAAAATGAAAGCAAATCTAATCAATTAATCGAAAAAGCCGTTGCTCACCTCACCATTTCCAAGCTAAGCTCTTCATTTTCTGTTATACAATGGCTTTGCACCAAACATTATTTTGCTCGGGTTCATCAGTGTTTCCACATAACTGTGCATTTCTGATTCTGAAAAAAAAAATGTATGTCATCTGTGGACACTCTCTAATCCTAGTAATTTAAGTAAATTAAGCTTCAATATACACTATATGGCCAAAAGTATGTGGACACCTGACCATCATGCCCGTATGTGGTTCTTCACCAAACTGTTGCCACAAAGTTTTAACCACGAAACTGTCTAGAATGTCTTTGTATGCTGTAGTGTTAAAATTTCCCCAAACTGGAACTAAGAGGCTCAAACTTGTTCCAGCATGACGATGCCCCTGTGCACAAAGCGAGCTCCATGAAGACATGGTGTGTGAAGGTTGGAGTGGAAGAACTCGAGTGTCCTGCACAGAGCCCTGACCTCAACCCCACTGAACACCTTTGGGATGAACTGGAACACCGACTGAACAACAGACCTCCTCACCAACATCAGTGTCTGACCTCACTAATGCTCCTGTAGCTGAATGAACACAAATTCCACCAGCCACACTCCAAATGGAAAGCCTTCCCAGAAGAGTGGAGGCTGTTATCACAGCAAAGAGGGAATAAATCTGGAATGGGATGTTCAACAAGCACATCTGAGTGTGAGTGTCAGCCATTGGGGCTCTGGATTATTGATCAGATTGTGAGTTTGAATCCTAGTATTGCCAAATTACCAAATTTGGGCCCTTTCTGCCAAATGAATAAAAGTATAAAATTCATAATGTGAATCTTCAAGGACATTACCTCACCTGGATACATGGTCCTTGCTGCTAAAAGCAAGTGCATTTCTATGGAGAAATCTGCCATTCATTCAGTCTTCGACTTCCCCTCACACCTCAGAAGTGAGTACTGCCGACACGCCGCAAATGGCTGCTTGACTAGTATGAAATGTATTTATAGTTTTATAAACAGCATAGCTTCAGCTGCCATATTTGCTCTATTCAAAATGAAATGACTTCAGAGTATAATTCCATACAACACAATAATATATATAACTCCAAAAGTACATTCCTTCCAGGGTTTGCGTCTGAAGTCTGCAGTCATGTTGACTCGATTCCTCCAGACAACAGAGATTCAGCCTCGAGCCAAAGAATTTTGTTTCCCACAAGGGGAAATGATGAATGCAAGACCTCTTAAAAAAAAAATCAGACTGAAACACAGAGCAGCTCTCAGCTATGTTCAACAAAGGCAATACACACTTCCTCATAACTTAATACTTGGGGTTGTACATCATGGAAAAGAAAGTCAGCAGTATTTCTTAAAAAGACATTTTATTTTGGAAGCTGTGCCAGAAAATAGATTTTATACATTTACATTACCATTTTGACATTTCGAAGAGTGGTGAATTTAGCTGCTCAGTCTTTTAACGGATCAGATGTTGATTACAAATCCTCGGTTTTTGCCAGCTATTAAATGCCAAATGGAATTCCACTCTGTTTTCCTGAGAATTGTATATAGAATGCATTTACACAATTAATACTGTAGAATAAATTAATCCATAATACACTTTAATACTACATACAATACATACACATTAATACCTGACTGGCAGGATTAGGATCATCGAATATCATACTGTAAGTGTTGGGCAAATTCTTTTGAAAATGTTAGGATATTTTTCTTTAAGACGTAGTGTCCTTTTGTAATTTTTGGGGTGCTTTTAGAAAACACTCCTTGTGGAAAGTGTATAAACGCACTACACTTAGGCTGTGTTCCAATGCTGCGTTGTCGACTTCCCCTGCAACTGAGTCCCATTTTAAAGGGCCAGTTCCAGGTACTCAAATGAAGCCCTTGCAGGCCAGAGGGATCAAGTCAACACCACTCAGATTTCAGGAACAGAATTTTCTTCACGAGGCATTTTGTCACGATGCAATTTCCTTCCCTAAAACAGCAAATCATAAAGGATAAAGCTGTTTAAGAACAGAAACAGGTGCAACAATGAATCTGCTATCTTCAAGCTAGGACATGTGTCTAGTCAGCAGCCTAAATTAGCTTGTTATCTAATTAGCAAATCATGACTTACATGACTGTGTGCACTGGCATAATGAAAGTTCCAAAGGAAAAACAAAATGATTGTACAAATGACCTGCAATTAAGCTTGAAATTCCTGCTCACGCTCCTCCCTATATGCCACCTGTGTGATAGACACTAACGAGTGATGAGGGGAAGTCGACAAGGTCAAGCTGAACGGAATACATCAAACGAGCTTAATGTGATAACGTTACACATGGGAACATCTTTAAGCCCATATATGGACTGAACAAATGTTTCTGAACAGTTTTATCACAACCTGTTTTTCTGAAACATTCTGTCAAGTTAGCTTATGTTAGCCATCTAGCTGGCATTAACGGTGACGATTATACGCATGAATATGAGTTCAAATACAAATCCGGGCTTAGCTCATGTCAGCTAGCTGGATAATGTTAGCAGAATTTCGGTCAGGTTAGCTATATATAGCTATATATGGAATCATGACACACCCACATTTCCGTATGTGCACTCGAAGACCCCGCCTTCTCTGGTCCGCGATCAGCAGACAGACTTTATTGCCTCATACTCAGTCTAAACGGCAAACTGCATTGTCTTTAATGTCTTGAAGTGATTGCTTAGAAAATTAAGCTTAGAACAAACATTCGGCACTGCAGCTTCTATAATATTATCAAATTTATAATAAATTCTTGTTACCCACGAAAGTATTGCTATTACTGCTTGCATTTAAAGTATTTGTATAAATCATGCATTACTAGACAGTAGCTGAACTGTAATATTAGCCAATTTGTGAAAATAATAGCCCACAAGACTTCCACTTTAGCCCACAACTTCTTCTACTTAGGCTTCTGTAGAATAAATGCCATTTCACTACTGTCCTATTGAGTTCTCTATTCTGATTGGTCAGAAGGTGTTGATTAATTTTCTATAACAGCAGCTCTGAGAGTAGTGCTGCAAGGCACATCACAGGTTTATATTAATGCGCTCATTCTAATATCCTTTCTATAGTAACTATAGTTATCGTTTCTATAGTAACAACTAAACAGCTTCCACAGGGACTTCTACGGCACTCCAAAGAAAACAAACAACATGGTGATGTTTTCTGTTAGGAGACGTGTATTTAGCATTTTTTAAGGAGTCTCCAGTGTCAGTGCTTTGTAAAGCTGTAACTTTAAAGTTTTCCATCTTCAGGACTTTCTGCTTTGACTGCTCTTAGCTGTTATGATGTAAATGATAGCAGGTATTAACTTGTTTTATGGACATTCCACATTAAATATAACTCTAAATGCTAAAAAACAAAGTATGACATTGTTTTTTAATAAATAAAAAAAATGATCGCTGGATCTTGTGAAAAACCTCGGAGTGGTAACAGTCCTCTGTTTCACATCACACCACCTTCTATTTTATTCTTCACGTGTTTTCTATCAAAAGTGTAATTTCTGATTATGAAGTACGATTGGCTGATTTCCAATACAATACATGATATATGATGTCATTTGGTTGCTTATATTATCGAATGATTACGTGTTTGCTTTTTCGCACATTGCATACATCCTGAGTGTACAGAAGGCACTGCTTTGGTCTGAGTTGGCATCGTCGGTCAAAGTCTGGGCTATTTCTGTTTACTGATGGTTAACAGTCCTGGTAAATAATAAAAAAATATCAGATGTCTGTTGGTTATTGCATTATTGCATTTAGTGTTGTAGTTTTAGGCTTTTTCAAAACATCTCCTCATGGCAATACCATGGCATGATTTGTCCATTTTTTACATTTATTAGGAATTTGTAATAAAGGCACTAAAAAAAAAAGGTTTCCTGAGGTACAACTTGTGCGCCCTAAAATTGAGAGTATTGTATATGAGCTTCATACATAAAACTGATCCTAAGTAGTGCTCTGCTACTCCTCCACCCCCAAACTCCCAAACTCCCAAGATAGCACACACACTTTATCATGGACTTAACTCACACTTGAGGTGTGGACATAAATACGGGGAAAAAAAGAGCAACAGTTGCTTAACAAATTGATTGGTTTTTTTGCATTGTCCTCATGTAGAGAGGAATGTAGGGCTCTGCGTGTGCAGTGTAAGGTGTGTTTGGTTTAGGGATGGTGTGGATCTGAAATCAAACACAGATCTTTTCATCTCTCTGTCCATTTCCTCCACCATGATAATGATTGTAAATATTCTTTCATTTATTCTCTCCCCAAATCTTAAACCAAATGACTGAACAAATGACTGAAACTTTTTTTGAGTCCTTTTTCATTTTTTTAAACAAAGCAAAAAGCATTCTTAATACAAAAAAAGACAAAAGATAAATTCATTTGTACATTGTCTTTTGTCTTGTATTTTTGAATATATTAAATTAGGCCCATCCATGCACTTTAGCTGTCCTGGTGGATTTTTAACGACCCCGTTAAAAATACGGGTATCACGTGATCATCTACACACGCGCACACACACTCACACACACACACAAAGTGCTCTTGGGAATGCTATCTCCTCTTGAATCCTGGAAGTTATCAAATCTCTGTGCCGACATTCAAGGCTGCACCAACCAGTTGTTGGCATCTTCCAGGGCAGTATCGTCCTCCTCATCTTCGTCGTCCTCGTCCAGTGGGTCGTTGGTTCGTAGAGCCAGCTCCCGCAGAAAGTCAGGCTCTCGCGCCGACGTCGGATGTGTCGACTTGAGGCCAATTTTCTTCTTGACCAGGTGGAACTGGTCGCGGACGAAGTTGTAGAAGTCGTACTCGTACCTCATGCGGCGGTACAGCACCTGCAAGGCCTCCAGCGTGGGCATGTGCTTCTTCACTGTGCCTGTTAGGTTACCCACCTTCCAAAAAGCTGTTGGAGGCAGACACAGGGCAGATTGACAAAATTTAACAATGTACAAAATACAATCAATTACAAAATACAATCCTCCAGTTACAGTTAATGCCCAAATCTCACTCTTGCTTCTGTAGACTTGTACCTAAGAACTGCTTCTGTAATCAGAAAGTACTACTCAGAAGTTACACAAAAGTTGTAGTTTGCCAGAAACAGAAGTATGTCTTAGTTACACGCAATTCTGACTTTGGCCTTAAGCCCATGTTCTTGCATGATTTTGGCTCGAGTGAAACTTTATTAGGCTTGTGAGATATAACGATTTTATCATCCGTACATGATATCACACTGCCACGATATCCAGTGACATTTACTCAAACTGAATATTATATTATATTATATTATATTATACTATATTATATTATATTATATTATATTAACAGACATGCCAACATTTGCATATTTGACAGAGGAGCTCCACAATTTAACACACTCTATAAGTTGCCACTCACAAATGAACCAAAAAAGAAGCCTCTTTCTCCCGAGTAAAAAATGGGAGATGAGCCAATCGACACATGACTATGTAATGATCCATATCCATGGTTTAAACTTTCTGATATTTGTACAAGTATTATAGTGAAAATGTGCTGTTATGTTTTTTTTTTGTTTTTTTTTAACTGTGTACTGCACATGGACACCTCAGTGAAAATGTGTGTTTTGTTAGCAACAAGTTGGCCAGCTAACATTAGTGATCATGAGTTTATTTATTTCTCAAAACAGCGAACTGTACGATCAGTGTTACACATTTAAACAACTAGAACTATAGTTTGTAGTATACAATATCTACAGTCGGGTCCATAAGTATTTATGCAATAGTTTTGTTAAACCCCTTGAATTAAAACTGAAAGTCTACAATTCAATCACATGTTGATTGCTTCATTTCAAATCCACTGTGGTGGTGTACAGAGGTGTAACTACAAAAACCGTCACTGTCACTGTCCAAATACTTACTGACCCGACTGTAGTCGAGAAGTGATATTTAATACTGACGGCGTGAGCAGCCATGCTCATGTCATATCCTGATCTTACTATATAACTATAACAAGCTCCAATACAGTAACTCTAACTCCTCAGTGCTGTATCCGAAATGTCTGAATTGTTGCATTTCTAAATATTTTTGCACCCTTATGTGCAGGTACACAAAACATGCGCAGTCATGCAATGTAAGTGAATGTTTAGATGGTAGGTACGTGTTCTTGGCACGGGTCGACATCACACCATTCCAGACTGTTCTTATTTTTACTCTAGATGCATTTATGTGTAAATTATGTATAAAGTATGGCCTTAAATGTTTCCATTTTATTTATTTATTTATTTTATTATTTCACTTTATTAATATCAGTCACTTGAATCACTTACTGATCACATTTCAAATGTTCCTAATATTTTATCATTTGTTAAAGTCCTAACAGTACTGAAATATCATGGATGGTCATGTTATAGTTATGTTATATGCCACAAATGACCTGAGGCATTATTGAGTTACCAAATAAACCAACGGCTACCAAATGTTACCAAATAATCACAATTATTCATTTTTTTTTATGATTACAGGCTTCACAGACAGTGTTAAAAAGATTGGTCTTGGTATGTACCTGGGCTGTGGTAGATGGTCAGCACATCGCTGAAGTAGTGAGGTAGCAGTCTCTCAAGCAGGAGCAGCACATCCTCCAGCTCCTCCAAAATCCCCACTAGGAGGAAGTTCTCCACGGCGTTCTGTTTGGCCCTCTCTAGTGCCCACTCACCCGGCTCCCTGTCTCACACACACACACACACACACACATACACCACACATGACATATCTTTATAACTTAGAACAATTCAGATTAGATTTTGCCTTATAAGTCAGATAAGATTCAGATTAGACTTCAGATTTATAACTGCCTGCTGCTGCACTGGATAAAGGACTGGATACCTTGTTTGTGGAAGGAAGCTACCTTTTTTTTTTTTTTTTTTTTTTAAATCTTTTAAACTTTGTCTTGACTGGTTGCATGCTGGTGGTCCTCATGTGTCTCCATCTTTATGTGCATGTACATTGTATACAACCTGAAACACCTATTCTAACTCATTATCAGTGGTTGCGCTATGTCGCGCTGTGTCGCGCTGTGTCGCACTGGCCGTGTGTAGGGATTGCTCTACCTGCACTGAGGGTGCTGACCACAGAAATACGGCACAATGTAGAAAAGGCGAGGATTTGAGCACTCGGGGAAGTTCTCCAGGATACACACGTTAATGTCCTGCAGAGAGAGTGAGGTGACACAGTCACACACAGACACAGAGTGAGACTAATGAAGCTAACACGGATACAAACATCATTAAAATACAGAGTATGAACACACAACTCAGACATTTGAGGTCCTGTGGGCTCCCAAACCTGCAGGGGGTGGATAATTAATAATTAGCCAAGAAGAAGATGAGGAAAGGATATAAGAGCAACTTCTGTTACACACGGTGCCTGAGAGAGTCTGCAATGAAATGTATAATCAAATAAATCAAATAAACAAATACAGAAATCCTAGATTTACCACTGATAAGGTAAAGAAATCTTGCCTTACACAGCTTCATAAAAATAAAGAAATAAAAAGTAATTATAGTATGTGGTCAGAAGGGGGCGCCACTCTCTCACACACACTCAAACACACTCCTCAAGGAATTCAGAGGAAGTCATTCATAAGAGGGCTGACTTATCTTTCATCAACACAAACAATACAAAACACAATGACTTCCTGCAAGAGTCTAACTCCCTCTGACTTGTATGACAAACACCGTTGCATCTTCTGGAGACAACAATCACTTACATCTGATTTAAAGAATTTAACATAATTAAGAGCTTTCATCATGATCAAGGCTAGTAGTTATTATAATTACACGCAGGCAATATGGTGATGTGGTTTACAGTAAAATTTTATTCAATGGCACTCTGAGACCATATTATGTTTGCTTTCTGAAGCTCATGATGTGAAGTGTTCTTAAAAACACATCCAGCTCTTCAGCAGACGTCTGAGGTTTTCCACAAATGCATAATTCAAAAACCCTTATGATTATACAGAGTTCTTCTTCAAGTCGCTGTTAAAATATCTGTACTTGGAAAAAATGTTAATTTTAATAAATTTTGAAATTCAATTGTAGGTTGTAATTGTAAGATAAATAGAACCCAACATACCTACTTATAAGTTTTTCTAACAGGATGATAGACATCAGCAGATTCAATTCTCTGTTTCTGAGAATAAAACTTACTCTTAGCTTTTAGCAGCTTGTCAAAAACGTTCTTTCTTCTGAATTTCACTTCGTGTGTTTTCTTCTTTACAAACCATAAACTGTTAAACATTTTAAAATTGTGTAGAATTCTGAATGTCATTATTTATAATAATACTATTTCTGAGCTTTTAAATATATTAAAAATACAGTAAGTGTGCATAGGGCAACATTACCACCTACGCTTTAACCTTGAAACATTTATAAAGGGTTACTCCAGAAGGCATCACCTATCACAAACACTGCTTCTGTTAACTTCCATGGCAAGCTGATAGATTTCTGTTGACATACAGCTGGTTTTGTGGTTATTGTTGTTGATGAAATTTTCCAGGTCGGCTTACGTTAGAATTTCATGTTACCAGACTGTGTGACCATTTATACCTCATCACTCCATGCACCTTGTATCTGGACATTTACTCTTGAGGGATACGCTAGGGAGAAATTGTTTCCCTGATGTTCCACACTCACAGATGGCCACGATTGCCTAGTGTTGCTGTGATTGACAGGTGAGTGAGTGATGTCATTCCTCCCACCCAGAGAGCACGGGAAATTCTGCTTTCTTGATTCAAACTTGTCAGGATTTAAACTTGAGATCTCTGGACAACAGGGCAAACACTTTCCTGTTGGAAATGCTTTTAGTTGATCATTGATTGTTTTATTCCTTACATGGCATTGCTACAGAGATTCACAAAAAATCTTAAAAATAGTGAAACAAAAGTCCTATGTAACAGTGTTGTACAGCAGATTTTTGTCAATGTTATTACCAGTTCAGAGTTTAAAGAGATACTCCAGAGCAACATTTGGAGTTCATTTATTTTTTTTTTATTAACTGAACTGACATTTTATAACTGCATTATACCAGATCATCACCATTATGTGATTCTGACATACCAGAAGGACACTGAGCTACAAAGATGATGGAAAAATGCATCATTTGTCTCAGGCAGTCTGTCAACTTTATGTCTGCTGTCTTTATGTCTGCTGATGTCTGTTGGAAATGTCTTTGTAAATGTTTATGTAGGGTTATTATCAGGTATCATGGACGTATATGTAATATAGCCCCATGAACTGTATCCTTAAGTCCAGTGTTATGAAGAATGTTACAGAATAATGACATCAGCTCAGGAATGACCTGAGAGTGCTCTATCTGTAAATGCCTATAAACCTTCTGTCACTGCCTCTGGTTTGGCTCTAAGGCACACTGTGGTTTCATGCAATGTGCAAAACTACTCATATGCCGGCGAAGAGAAGGGCACGCGCACGCAAACACACACACACACACACACACACACACACACACTCACTCAAACAGCAGGCAGTTATGCTGTAGTATAGAATGCTATGAAATTCCACACCATTTAGCTGCACTTTACACAGGGCTCAGTTAAAAAGTGAATAAGAAGGTGATATAAAAACAAAATATGAAAGAAATCATTGTTTTTAGGGTCAGCAACACTTCAGCAGTCAAAGTTCTGTGCTAATGACAGGAAGGTTGCGAGTTCAAATCCCAGGAATGCCCGAAAACCTCCCTTGGGTCACTGAACCATCAACTGCTTAACCCTGTGCTTGGACTGTATTCTGTCTCATTATTAACTTACATCTGCTAAATGTATAAATGTTAAACCAATTTTTTTAAAATCTTCAAGAAGGTCACGTGACAGACACTGAACAGAAAGTGACTGCTACTACTGAAAAGGTACTACATTTGAAATACAGTAAATGCAACAGATAAGGTCTTTCTGATAAAAAAAAAATGCTCGTTCAGCACAGACAATGGCACAGAGGTTAAAAAACAAGCAGTTCTCTTTCACTTTTAGCCTGAACAACACCACAGCCATCCGCGGCCGGGGGCCCAAGAGAGCAAAACTGGCCATGATCTCAGGGAGGGAGGGGTGGCATACTCTCTCTCCCCTGTCAATCACAGTGATACTAGCCAATCATGGGCATCTGTGAGCTCGTATCATGCAGAAGAGGGTGGATAGCACTTTCAATGAGCAGCAGTTCGAAAAGATGCAGTTGGCTGGCTTCAGGTGCCTCAGGAATCACATGATCGCCATCACCCTCCCTGGCTGGTAGCTGTCGTGTGATAGGGCAGAGCTGCCTGATGGGTGGGAACTGGCCATGACTAAATTAGCGAGGTAATCGGGGGGGAAAGCATGATGGAGGTTCCTTTCTCCTCGACGACCCCTGGGTGGGTGAATGAGATCATGTACTTGGACCCTGATGTCATACATGCACACTTCGTTATTTCCATTACAATCTACAACTGCCTGAAGTGTGCGCTTTCTATTTTCCCCATTGCATTAAACCCTTTTTCAGGAAATTGAAGGAAAAAAAAACCTGAACTCCAGACTGTTGGTCATATCTACTGCATTACATTCAAGCTCCTTGCAGGTTTTTGCATTTCTAAGCACAACAAGAGCAAATGAGAGCATGTTTATTTTTTCCACCTGTCAGTTCACGTTTTGAGAATGACACTCTTAGCTGGCGGTGCTGTCAGAGTCACGCAGCTCTCTGTAGGCCTTGATGTGTTTTTGAATCCTGGACCATCCACCACCGAATATGAACTTCCCCATCGCCATCCTGATTCCTTTATGGATTGAATCAGCACATTGTAATGTTTTAGTGCACAACAATATTTCTTGTTAGACCTTGTGATATACTGCTTTGGTCAGCTCTAATAGTTTCATAATCAATAGTCTAGCTATGGATAGACATTAGATATCACGACCTGCCATCACTGGACCACAGGACCATATGGATAACTACACAACACACACACAGCGTCAGTGTGAGCTACAGGTATTGCTGTTTGAATACTTGGTTGAGAATTGTACAGATTTTTTTTTCTCTCTTACAGGTGGACTTACTGAAAGAGGACAAAGAGTGCAGAATGGAAAATGTCAGTGACTGTGGAAGACATTCTGCTTTATGTTGGCTTCCTGCTTCATGATCTGCAGTAAGCACATACTGGGCCTCATTTATCAAACTGGTTACAAACTAATTTACGCGTAACTCATTCGTATGAGCTTTTACAAAGAAATATGGTTCATGAAAATCCCATACATTTGGAAAAAACTTTTGTATCCTACTCATGCTTGTGCTGTGTGTGTAAAAACGACTTTAAATCATATACAGTAATTAGTGATGAGCTACTGCACTTTTATATCTGGATTATACTACTGAGGGTAAATTGCTTATTTTTATTTCATTTTTATTCCGGTTCCATTTTATCCAGAGCGACTTTGGAGTCTCACACATTTGGAGTCTCATACACATTTCACGCTCACTTATTATTATTATTAATATTAAATATTATTAAATATTTGTATTAAATAACTTCCACTTCTGTCTTTCAGACTTTACCCTGATTGTTCATTTCATGCTCCCAGCTGTCTGTGTGCTTGACCTTTTATGGAGTTTTGTGGGCGTCACTACATGCAAATGAGCTGTGTCAGGAACGTACTTTGCACTTTACATGTGATCAACATACACACACGAGTACAAAGATAATCAGCATTTCTGAAACTTCTGTAAAGCCTGCGGAAAATTTTCATTCTCTTTGGCTTACACAAACATTTACTAAAAGATTGATAAATGAGGCCCGTCTTGAGAATTGAGATCTCTTCTTCAAACTACCACAGATACGGTGGCCCTGAAAATTGTGACTTTTCCTTAAGCTGAGATGGAATAAATGCAAAACTGAAAACACTGAGAAAGACTGTAAAGTTAGAATTGTGAAAATAGTGATGTTAATGCCCACATAAAAAAATAATGTCTGAATCAAAACGTATTCTTTAAAAATAAAACTGTTTCCCTAAATATACAGATTTCATTTAGAACTTCAGAAAAGCAACTAATAAGTGCTCAGACTGTTTGGGAAAATTTCAGAAAAGCATCATATGTAATTCCTCAGGAAGGATCCTTATGTGTGTAAAAAAAAAAAAAAAAAAAAAAAAAAAAAATTAAGCCTATTTCTAGATCTATAAACTCATTTCAAGTTTAAAATGTTCTTATTCTATTAGCAGATAATTTTGCTTCTTTCTAAAAATAAACGCAAACTTATCTGTCAGTAGAATAAGACAGTGTCAAGCTTGAAATGAGGGAAATACCTAGAAATAGGCTTAATAATCTTGTTTTAATTTAAATTTAAATTTATTATAGAGAAATATCAGTTGAATCTGAGATATCTTTAAGATATTTCTACTTGCTAAGGTATTGCTTAGTGCAGTATGACTATCTTTGAAATTTAAAACAATTACACAAATAACAGGCATATTAGTAAAGGATTATTAGCCTTATTAATGCCCTCCACATCATTTACTTGTTCTGACATCTGGGTCTTCATGTAATAAAAGCTTCAACTATTAACATATTATCTTTGTTAACTACATTTCTGCTTTGGTCCTGAGCTTTTTACTAGCTCTGTGGTTGATCATTTGCACCACTTTATGGTGGCATTTACGCTGTGATTTAAGCCATGTGCCGTTTGCAGCCTTAGTAAACTGTACATTAATTGCAAATGTACTTTCCTGGGTCCACATCTGGATCACAATCTGGTCTGCTAATTGACAACCCCTGGCCTAGATGATACACTATCAAAACACTGAGGTTTTTTTTAAAATTTATATTTATAACATTACTTTTTTATTTGTAAGAAAGTGCTGGTTCGAGATCTCTATCAGCATCAGCAGATTTAGAATTAGGCCATTTTCTTATGTATATAACTATCTTTATACACTACTTGTCAAAAGTTGCTCATTATTTACTATTAATAAAGACACTATAAAACACTAAACATAGCACTATAAAATAACACTAGAGGTTGCACTGATCCAATGCCCAGTACTGGTATCAGGCAAAAAAAATGGTGGATCAGGTCTCAGGTATATAAACACACACACACGCACACGCACACATGCACACACACATATGCAAACTGTATATAATGTACATTAGATGTGCTACTGTAACAATATAAGCATACAATTAATTCAAATCATATACATGTTTATAACTTAACCATTTTCTAAATTCAGCTTACTTAGGACAGTCTGAAAATGCAATAAAGAGAGGATGTAATGGATGCACAAAACACCCCACAACTGTGGTTAAATGATGAGCTACTGGATTTTGCACTATAAATGGTGTTTCTAATAAACAGGGGAATAAGGTAGACTGGGAAATATAGAATGGTACTTAGGCCTACTGATGAGTATGCGGAGATTTTTACTTTGTGTACTGTACTCATATAAATGTACAGAAAGATGTTGATGTTTAATTTTGTTTAATCCTCCTACAAGAAATAAATGACTTTTACTGACTTACTGACTTACTTTTTAGTGAGCTTTTCCTGTGATTTTTACTTAATCTGTTCATACTGAATGTTAGAAAAGATTAGTTATGATTTTGGAAAATATCAGAGATGTTCTGAACCCTGTTATTGCTGCTGCAGTTATTTTACTCAGTCTACTGCGTTCATACAATACTCAAATATGGTGATGAATTTGGAGAAGATTATTTCAAGCCTATTATTGTGTTGTTATTAATGGCATGAATACGTCTGCTACAAAGAAAGAACTTTTTAAATGTGTCAAATAGGATGAAAATAAAGGCCTAAAGCAATGAAAACGTGTCGCAATTTTCCAAACATTCTGTTGCAAATTCCCAAACGTCATTAATAAGGAGAGGATTTCAGAAATGTGTTGGGGATTTTGTTTTATTAATGGCAAGAGCACTGGGAAAACACGGACAGACTCTGAACAGATGAGACATCGGCAGATGAAACAGATGAAACACATACTTCTCTGTCCGTTCATCTGCAGCATTCTGTTTTCCTCATTGACTTTTTTTTTTTGTTTTTTAATTTTTATCAAGCCATATTGTCAGTTTACTCATCAGACTTGAAGGTTAAATGGGGGGAAAAAAAAAGATCTTTGAAGATCTATAGATGTTCTGCAACAGAAGCCAGGAAGGTTCATGTTTAGAGTCGCTGAACTATAGCCATTTATTTCATACCTTTATCTGCTGTTTATGTACTAAGTTCCGTCCGCTGAAATACTTTCCTGGGTCCACATCTGGATCACAATCTGGTCTGCTAATTGACAACCCCTGGCCTAGATGATACACTATGAAAACACAGAGGTTTTTTTTTTTTTTTTTTTTTTTTTTTTTTATAATATTACTTTTTTATAATATACACACAATGTGAAGTGTAGTTCGACTTTCTTTTGAAGAAATACACATGGCCAGTAGCCACAGAACCAGCTTTTCACAAAGTGTCTCACAATTTTGATATACAGCTACAGTGTACACTGTAATGTAATCAAAATACTCAATAAGAAAATATTTTACTCTAAGATTTTTTTTAATAATGGCCATTTAATAATGGCAGGACTATCCTGTGTAGCAAAAAATTACTCTCAATGTGTCGCACAAATTGTACAATTGCATATGAGACAAAGTAAAATTTCTTCTTATTTAGTATTTAGATGTTGTGTTACACTGTACCTCATACGTGATTGTCATATTTGTGTAAATGAATTACATTTATAATTAATTATTCAGCCTTCAATGGAAAAAGAGTAATTTTGGCTAAAATGGAAAGAAAACTAATTTCCTTGGACCTCAGCCACTCCAACTTTGCTGCTCCCCCGCTTTCACAGGCGCCGATGTACACAAAGAGTGTCCTGGCTGGGCTTCCGTTGACCTGACTGTCAAGACCGGGAACGTTTTCAAGTTTGGTGGAGAAGAATGTAGAAGTGAATAATGATGCTGACCTAAAAAAAAACGACTTAGTGTGCAACTTGGGGAACACGTGAAGCTACAAGTTAGATAGTGATAATGTCCCAAACGTGTCTGAGAGTGCCAGGAGTGCCCAAACAACTAAATCAACAAGAGTTCAGCGAGGACAAGACAGAAGCTGAGGAAGGAGAGAGAAAGGGAGAGAAAGAGGAAAGAGGTGGACACGTGTAATAATATAAACAGGAAATGACACACACACTGCTGGCTTGTGTCCTATGAAGAGCATGTCCTAAACCCTCCCACGTCCTGAACCAGTGTTTCTGAGACGTTCTCTCTCAGTGCTGCAGGACTGGACATGCTACACATCGTTCCAGTTCTACTCATTCATTTTCGCTGCAGACACATGGCACTGATCCCAACGAACCACTGGGAACACAGTCATGCTAATTCACCCAAACTACCTCCACCATGTGCCTTATCCTTTATTGTCAAAACAAGCAGCCACTGAGCACATATTTCAGGAAGATTTTTGGGAAAACAGCTTACATTTGTAATACACTTTACATGTGTAATGTTAGAGAGATTGTAAAAAGCAGCTATTACTGTTGGACGGGTTCCTTTCAGACTGTTTCTTATTACACACTCAGACAGACAGTCAGAGCTAGGCTGTGTTTGTCACGCGTTACTGTTCGGACCATGTCTCCACACTAACAAAACAATCTCACTATGCTCATCAACATCCCACTAAGAGCACAAAATGAGAGAGCATGTATGCGGAAGAGGGTCGATAGCACTTTGCTCCGAGTGTGTTACGCTGCTGTGTGATACAGCAGTTAAAAAAAAGCAGCTGTCTGGCTTTCACATGTCCTGGAGGATGCACATGTTAGTCTTCACCCTGTTGTGCGATAGGGAAGCGCTAGCAGGTGGGTGGGAATTCAATGGTGAACAAATTAAGAAGGAAATTGGGAAATAAAAAAGAATCAGATTTCTCACTCTCCATTTAAATGCTAGCCTCATTATCGTCTCTTGCCTCGAGTGAGCAGGGAAATAATCGCCGATTCATACATTCATTCATTCAGTCAGTTCTGTTGCCTAGATTTCTTATTAATTATAACTTTGTCCGTGGTCATCTGTACAGAGTGTCTAAGTGCTCTTCTCTGTTTTGATGATGATGTGACTGAGCAGGCACACCATGGACAATTTGACATCTGATCTGAATCAGGCTTTTATCTGATTTTGTTATGACACATAACTGTCTTAAAAACCTGTAAACGTGCAAAACTCTGAAGTGGTGAGAAAATCATAGTTAGTAAGGTTTAGTCAAAACTTGATTTTTTTTTCTGTGTGAATTTTGGCTGCTTTCCAAAAATTCCAAAGAGTTTTCACACAGAGATGGACGACAAAAGAAACAGAAGAGAAGATGAGAAGAAAGAAAAATAAAGGTGTTATGGTGGGACAGATATGTAAGAAGCTGTTCTCATGCTGTTTTATCCAACTGAAGGAATACAGTAAAAGCATTTTTCACGTAAATGTTTATTTATAAGGGAGCTTTAAGTAAACAAGTTTTTATTTTTTAAAATTTTTTGCTTAGCACATGTTGAAATTATTATCTGTGATAATCTGACAGTAGACGCAGTAGAGATCCGCACAGATCTGTACAGATTAGGCTGTAACAATACTGCAGTATTTCAAGTTGTTACTATAAATCCAAGTGACAACAAACGAAATCTCTCTCTCTCTCTCTCTTGTGCATACTTTAATAACTAAACACACATGCAGCACCAAAATCCACAGCAGAACCTAATTACCCGACACAGTCAAATTTAAGTTACAATGAAACCGATTCTCAGATTTCAGTCGCATTGAACCTGAGTAAACCTGCACTGCATCTAATTAAAGGCTTAAATGTGGCTTGTGTGTGTAAGCATTAGAAAAAGGGGAATTCCAGTTCAGACTTGCACCAATTACAATAATTAAATCCCGCACAAATGCAGATCGTAAATCAGATCTCATCATACTGCCGCATCTAAGAGTTTATTTCATGCAGACGCTTTGACTGGTGCAGACAAATAAATCAACCCGACAGAGCGGTATACGTTCATATAAGACAGTGTGTAAACTGTAAGGGAAAAGTAATGAGGGTTTCAGGAGAAACTATGCACAATTTAAGCACAGAACTCTAAATCCCTGGCCTTTTTTGATTAGTGCCAGCTATTGTCGAACAGCAGCCATCATTAACTATGGGTTATTATGTTGAAACTGTATGTATGATATATGGACTGCCTGTTTGTAATTACACAAAGCCAAAGCGTTCATAAATTGGTGTATAAAACCAGCACTAGCTCTGTCCAGTAGTAAAGAGCTCCAGTGTTGCTGAGTATAATTTAAGAAAGAACTAGTGGATCTAGCAATGAAATGTGAACACACAGAGTTTCAACCCCAGTACACTGCTGGTGTGTTTTTTCGTAAAGTTTTGCAAGCGAAAAAACAAAAAAAAAACAAAAAAACTTGGCTACATTTCAGCTCTGTAGATCTGGAATGTCTCTGAATGTCGCCATTACATACAGTTGAGGTCAAACATTTACATAAACCCAGGCTAAAGATATTTCACAACTCCACACATTTCATGTTACCATACATTTCCCATGTCAAGTCAATTAGGGCACCTACTTTATTTCCATAAAAGGACATCTCAAAATATTAACTAAGAGACAGACTTCTTTCTTGTACGACAGCATTTCAGGTCATGGCGATGTCGGACTCTCTTAACAGTGGATGTAAATATTTGGTACCTGATACCTCCAGCTCCTTCACCAGTTCCTTTTTTTTTGTCTTTTTTGAAGCTTTCAGGCCAAAGTTCCTTTTACCTTGAACCACAAATAAAGAACCTTGAACCTCAAAGTTCCTTTATTGTGTTAATTTGTGCCTCCATCCTGAACAAGGAAGTGTCTGTGCAGTCCCAAGATTTTTATATTTGCACACAACTGTTTGTACAGATGCTTGTGGTACAATCAGTTGTTTGGAAATTGCTCCTAAAGAGGAACCAGACATGTAACGGTCCACAGTTATTTTTTCTGAGGTCTAGGCTGAGTTGTTTGGATTTTTTTTTTCCATGGTAGGGCAAAAAGCTACTGGCTCTAAAATACAGCCTCAGGTGCACTCCAAATTAAATAATTTTGACAATGTGCCAATCAGAAGCTTGTAAAAGTCGTTACATTAATTCCTGGAATCTTCCAGTCTGTTTAAAGATACAGTTAACTTGGTGTATGTAAACACTGGACCCACTGGAATTCTGATAAAGTGAATTAAAGCTGAAAAGAATCTGTCTCTAATTGATTGTTTTAACAGACTAATAGACTTGCCAAAAGAAATGTAAGGTAATATGTACACTTAATATATATATTAATATGCAGTTGTGAAAAAATGAATTTGATTGTCTTTATCCTAGGTGTTTGTAAACTTTTGCCCTCAACTGAAAAGTTGTTCAAATCCCTATAAAAACTATAACATGTAAAAGCAATTCAGTTGGATTTTGTACAGATAAAGCATTAAAGCATTAAAGCATTAAACTCAACCATTTTGATATTTTCTAACAGTTCATGCCAATTGTTATGAATTTGAACTACTTATACCACAATTATACTGAAGACAACTTTGGTTATCTACCCTGCCAGTCAAAAGTGTTCACCCTCATAGTGTTCTACTAATTTAGAATAACAATGAATACATTAACACTATGAAATAACTCATATTATGCCATGACCAAGAAAATTGTTTAAGAAATCAAACTTATTTTTTATGTTAAATTCTTAACAGTATTCCTGATGAAGATTTGCACACTACTGGCATTGTTTCATTAGGAAGCACATGGGAGGAAATTTCATAAAAGTTCCCAAAAGGGTCGAGCACTTCTAAGTTCTAAATGAAACAAAGTTTTATTCTAAGTAAAAATACTTATAAAAATATTTATAAATATGATTTAGAAAAAAAAATACACTGATAGTGACTTCACTATTTACATTTGTCTTAGAAACTAATTTGTGTGTCCTCTTTCTTGTACAATATATAAGTATGTTAGATGGTATCCAGACACTCTACGACTCAACAGACACACTATGACTCATTAAGAGAGGTTCTCATATGAAATAACACAACCCTTGCAACATTACACATAATTACTCAAGACTTAAATTAATGAACTGCTGATGTTGATTTGTTTTTGTCCAAGACCAGACTTCATCTGTAGTCAAGAACCAATCTGGGCCCAGAGCTGCATTCTTATAATTAAACCACATGCCAAGTCTTTATGTAATCAGCAACAAGTTTTCTGTTAAGTGTGTTACATTTGTATATAAAAACCACATTACAGCAGTTACAATGCTATAAACTGGTTTTTGCCTTATTCTCACATGAATCTAAAGAAATCGGTTCGCTCTTTCATAACTTAAGCTTCAAAACATCAGAAAGGAACTCATGTAAACTTCAGCAAAAATATTCTATGCAGACATTTTTAAGCGTTTTACACTTGTGACTGCTGACAAAAGATTTCATTCATGTCTGTGGTAGATTTATGAGCGAATTACGTATGTGTTGAAGACCATGAAGTGTTTCCCAGGGTTCATAGAAAAGTGCAAACTTACTGACTAAACTAATGACTCTCTCCCTTTCTCTCTCTCTCTCCCTCTCTCTCTCAAGGAAAAATATATAAAATAGAGCTCAATTTTTGACATCTACATCATCTTATTTGCTGTTAAAAAAGTGGATTATTTTTCACTTTTGTGGAACCAAGAACAACAAAACCACCTACTGTCCAACCTTTACTAGTCATGTGACCTTTTTGTTATCACATAGATAACATTGCAGCAATTGTGTTCAAAAGTCCTACTTTTGTGATGATAATGCAAACACAAAAATACACTACTGGTATGTGGATGCGAATACTGTACTTTGTATATATTTTTGTAAGGGTTGAAAAATTCCAGCATGTAGTATTTGGACAGTGACAGAGTTTTTGTGATTTTGCCTTTATACACCACAATGGATTTGAAATAAAACAATAATGTGATCGAAGTGTAGACTTTCAGCTTTATTTTAAGAGGTTCCACAAAAATATGGCATTTACCATTTAGGAATTACAGCCATTTTCAACAAAGTACCTCCATTTTCAGGGGCTCTAAGGTATTTGGACAAAGTGACATAATTGTAAATATAACCATAATTTTAATACTTGGATGAAAATCCTTTGCAGTCAATGACTGCCTGAAGTCTGGAGCCCATGTTCTAAAAACTCAAATTCTGAGTTTCCTCCCTGGAGATGCTTTGCAGGCCTTCACTGCAGCCACCTTCAGTTGCTGCTTGTTTGTGGGTCTTTCTGCCTTCAGTCTTGTCTTCAGTAAGTGAAAAGCATACTCTGTTGGGTTGAGATCAGGTGACTGTCTTGGCCATTGAAGAATATTCCGTTTCTTTGCCTTCAAAAGGTCTTGAGTTGCTTTCGCAGTATGTTTAGGGTCATTAACCACCTGCACTGTGAAGCGGTTTTGTAGCATTTGGCTGAATGTGAGCAGAGAGTATAGAGTATAATTCATCTTGCTACTTCTGTCAGCAGTCACATCATCAATAAACACCAGTGAGCCCGTTCCATTGGCAGCCATACATGCCCATGCCATAACACTGCCTCCACCATGTTTGACACATGATGTGGTATACTTTGGATCATGAGCTGCTCCTTTCTTTCACCATAATTTTCTCTTCCCATCATTCTGGTACAAGTTAATCTTGGTTTCATCAGTCCAGAGAATCTTATTCCAGAACATGGGAGGCTTTTTTAGATGTTTTCTGGCAAAGTCTAATCTGGCTTTCCTGTTCTTACCAGTGGTTTGCACCTTGTTGTAAACCCTCTGTATTTACATTCATGAAGGCGTCTCTTGATTGTAGATTTTGACAATGATACGCCTACCTTCTCCAGAGTATTCTTGAGTTCTGTTGATATTGAGAAGGGGTTTTTCTTCACCAAGGAAAGGATTCTGCGATCATCCGCTTTAGTTGTCTTCCGTGGTCTTCCAGGCCTTTCGATGTTGTTGAGCTCATCAGTGCTTTCTTTCTTTTTAAGAATGTACCCAACTGTTGATTTGGCCACACCTAAGGTTTTGCTATCTCTCTTATAGACTTATGTTGTTTTTTCAGCCTAATGATGGCCTCCTTCACTTGCATTGAGATCTCCTTGGACTTCATATTGGTAGCTCCAGTCGAACAGCTGCCAAATGGCAACTCAATACCTGATATCAACTCCAGACCTTTTATCTGTTTCATTTGTCTTGAAGTAACGAGGGAATGGACCGCACCTGGTCAATTAACTTCTTGTCAGTCAATTGTCTAAATACCTTTGAGCCCCTGAAAATGGAAGTACTTTGCTTAAAATGGCTGTAATTCCTAAACGGTAAATGCCATATTTTTTGTGGAACCTCTTAAAATAAAGCTGAAAGTCTACACTTCGATCACATCTTGATTGTTTTATTTCAAATCCATTGTGGTGTATAAAGACAAAATCACAAAAACTCCATCATTGTCCAAATACTTCTGGACCTATATACATGCACACACACACACACATATATATATATATATATATATATATATATATATATATATAAATTCCTATAATGCTAAGAATTGTCAAATTTTTTATTTCTAATTTTCAATACATTTAATAGCCCCGCATCTCCCATGCTCGAGGTGGTTGGCTTCAACTATGTAAGACCTTAACAAAGAGCTGAGGTAAGGAACTTTCAGTAAAGCCTGACACACCCCTGTGAGATGTGTGTGGGAAAGGATAGAGTCGCAAGTAAAAGACAAAGAGATAGGACAGAAAGAAGCCGAAAGAGAGGGAGAGAGAGAATGTACAAACAAGACTCTGACCAGGTATCTCTCGTCGTCCTTCATCCGAGGCGTACGGATCAAGTGATTCTGCTCGCCCCTCCAGTCTCCAAACCGGCGGAAAAAGTAGTTGGAGAGGAAGCGGTTAATGGGGTCTCTGATGATGTTAATGTAGACGGGCTGCTCCATCCTGAACCTGAGGAACATTCCAGAGTCTATACACAGCCATTGTAACTGGACATCTCAGCTGTCAATATGAATAGTGTCTGGCTCACCTGGTGAAGTTGAGGAAGTGAACATGCCTCGTGTACAGGAAGGGCTGTGGGATTGTGCTGATGTTTTTCATCAGATCCACCTGATGGACAAGCAAACAGAACACTCATGCTGTTGAGAGCTGCTTTACAGCAGAGGTGACGTACTGACATAATGATTCATTCAAATCATGCTTTCACTCTCGCCATTTTATTTATTTTTTATTCAGTCTGCCATTTATGATTTTGAATAAACAAGCAGAGTACAAACTGAGCAGCTCTAATTTCAAACTCCGGTTCCAATACAAACACAGAGCATTACACATGATGAAATATTTAGTCCAGTCAGCTGCCATGACGGATCCATTACTTATTTTCAGATGCTTTAAAGGACGCCATCAGCCCCCTCAGCTCAACTCAAGGACACGTCTAGTGGAAAACTCTTACGTAACATAATAAGTTCTTTTATATATGTCGTTATTGTGGCTTAATAAACCCAAGTCTAATAATATTAAGAGCATAGGGTTTTCAAAAATTATGTGACATGCAAACACACATGTCTATCTTATTATCCTTGTAAGGACCTTCCACTGACATGATTATTAATTACAACACCTGAACCATTCAGTAACCAAAAGGGAATCTTTTAGCTCTTTCAGTTTTCTAAATGATTTAAAAAAAAAACCCCCCTCCACCCACACACACCCACACACACCCACACACACCCACACACACACATACACACACACTCTCTTCCCTGTTAAAAAATTACTCCCTCTGGGCTCTGATGTCATGCCTTAAACATAACTGTGTTTTTCCCTCTCTCTTCAATTCTCTTTCTCCCTCTATCTTTCTCTATCTCCCTCTCTCTCACACTCACACTCACACACTTATAAAACAGCCAAACCACACAAACAATCTGGCCACAGGTAGTGACATCATCTGCATGATATCATTTCCTGTACACCTGTGGCTACTCTGACACTTTCAGATGTATGTTTGTGTGTGTGTGTGTGTGTGTGTGTGTGCAAACGTGTGGACATGTTTTATAGCTTGGTGGTGACAGTATTGCCTTTGTGTAGACATTTTACTGCAGCCTCTACACTAAAAAGAAAAAGTCTTTAAAAAAAAAAAAGGCTAAATATTTATTTTTGATTATTGAGGCTAGCGTTAGATTTAGGCGTATACATTACAAGTGTGTGTGTGTGTGTGTGTGTGTGTGCATGAGAGAGAGAGACAGAAAGATGTAAAATGCTGGGTGGTAGAATGATCAAATGGCTCAATTTTCTAGAGGAGAAGAGAAAAGAAGTTTTAGAAGACATGGCTGAGTAACTCTCAGGGGTTAACGTTCAGGCCAAAGTTCACAGGTCAAAGCAAGTCTGGTCTTCAGACTAGGCTTGGGAAAGAATGTATCTACACACACACACAGCATGGGTCTAAACACAATTCAACACCTACAAAACTGACTGCAATAAATAAAAACAATTTACAGTCATGAACCACAGAGGTACGTGTTGAATGCTGAGATGAGAGACGATAAGAGGATAACGATGAGGAGGCCACGTCCCTAAATTGTTGACAGACAATAAGGAAGCAAGTCCTTAAAATTCCACACATAGCTCGAAACTGTCGGACTTCTTTGGCTGTAAAACTTTCTAATGGACCCTAACATGAGGAACAGCTCAGGGCCACGAAATCGGTCTGTTCTTTCCTACAAACCACACGCTAGAGGTTGAAATGGCTGTACAAACCTGATGGAACTATTCACAATAGGTCTGGCCAGGTCCAGATGCCGTGTCTCAAATATCTGCTGGGCTCATGTCAAAATACCACATCCTGGTTTGATAATTGTTCCCACATTGAAGGCTGTATTCAGATTTGAGTTACTCAGGATTTATTATCAGCTTGAGTGAATTCTTGCACCACCGATGTAACCACAAACATATTTTGGAGCATCCAAATACACTGAAAATATTGATGGAATGGCATTCGAGGGAAATATTAAATATAAGGACATGATATTATCAATTAATTCACTGTATTTAACATGATATTATCAATTAATTCACTGTATGAATCAACCATTTTTTAATTTGGTGAGAGGAAACTGGAGGAATCTTAATTTTAATCTTAGAGACTTAGCTTATCTTGAGGACCGTATTTTATATGGCATGGTGTTTGTTTCAGTAAAATTAGGAACACACTTTTCCAAAGAATGCAAATTTTAAATACAAACATCGCTTGGTCTTTTTCCTGCCCAGATTCAGTGAAACTCTGTAGCCCACTGTAGCCTCAGGTTCCTGTTCAAGAGTGAAAAACAATGTGGTGTTCTGCTGGTGTAGCCCGTCTGCCTCGAAATTCGGCATGTTGTGCATTCTGAGATGCTTTTCTGCTCACCATCGTTATAAAGAGTGGTTATTTGAGTTACTGTATCCTTCCTGTCAGCTCAAACCAGTCTGGCCATTCTCCTCTGACCTCTCTCATCAACAAGGCGTTTCTAGTGGCAGAACCACTGCTCATTGGATATTTTTTGTTTTTTAAACCATTCTGTGTAAACTCTAGAGACTGTTGTGTAACTTAAGCAATGTTAAAATCTGCTAATAAACTAGACCTCTTTGTAATGTATTCATTCAAACCCAACCCTTTTTTTTTTTTTTTTTTTTTAAACATGTTGGAAAATAGAGTGGCACAATTATCACAGATATACGCGTATGTGTGTGTACACATATATATATATATATATATATGTGTGTGTGTGTGTGTGTGTGTGTGTGTGTGTGTGTGTGTGTGTAGATATATATTATCCATGTGTACTGTATATAGTTCATGTGAAAAGCCAATGCAGTTTGTAAGTAAATGAGAGAGCACTGTGGTCTCTTTACTCCAGCACACTGAATGCAATGAAACAGTAACTATGAGGTTAAAGTAAAGAATGTCAGCTTTAATTAGACTGCATGCGAGTCCATATCATGTGAACCATATAGGAATTACAGCTTTTATACACAGTCCTCCCATTTTAGAGCACCATCAGTAATTGGAGAGTTAGCTGTTTTCAGCCAGCTGTGTGTCACTGCATTGTGTGTGTTTTTTTTTCATACACAAGAGGTCTAACAAAAGATTTTGGGTTCATGGAGACACAGTACCGAATAACAGGTCAAAATTTTCAAGCATGAAGAGGTACTGCTGAAAACCGAGTCACTCCATCCATCACGGTGGCTCTATCATAACTGAAAGATGAACATGATTTTAAAAATCAATATGAGAACTGTATTTTGACATTGTGGTAATTTCTGATGACTTCTGGGACCCTCTCATGGACTCTTTACCCTCCTGCCATCACCGTGCCGCCACCAAGAGACTCTGCAACAGCTTATTAGATTTTTCTGTTCATTTTTCTCCATCCTGCTGCTATTGGAAAAAGAGAGGCAGTTGCTTTCAGTGGTTTCTTCAATCTGATACAGTTCTGTTGTCTTAGCTTGTTGGCATAAACTGTCCTGTGTAATTATTTTCCTGTATATTTGCACTTTATGTAGTC